>NC_069386.1:80995000-81295000 GCF_027475565.1 Acinonyx jubatus
AAGAAATTTTCATTTGAAGGAAATGGTCAGAAACCTCACAGCATTTTTATGTCTATATAATGCAGGGAGTCTCAGATGAATTTATATGCTTAAGTAATACAGATGAAAATTGTATCAGCCTTTTTCCCCTTTTTGCCTTAACTGCCAAGAAACCTGGAGCCACTGTAATCAGCGCATCTCAGGTGCCTGTTAACATCTAACCTGTGCTCCCGACGGTCTCGCTTGTGTTTTCCTCCTTAATTGGGTTTAGTTCTGAAAGCTGTATCATATCCCTTTAGAAGTCAGTAGCATACAAACTCTCTATAAATTGAGTAAAGCTGAAAATATATTCACTTTACTAAGGTTTTATAGCTAATTTACCGTTGCCTACAATCGTAATGCATGATCGAATTAATGACAATCCTGTAACAAAAACACTAATGACTTTGGTTTTTAACATTTCCTTTAGAATATAATCATGGGGATTGTAGAGTGAGTTAAGCTTTAGACCTTATGTCTTTCTTTTCTTCCACTTTTATGACTCTGAGATAAAAACTTTTTTTGTTGTTCTCATCAAGAATGAAGTCTTCTGTTTTCTCTGCTGCAGGTTTCTAAAAGTGGAAGTTAATGTTCTAAAATGTATGTACACATTGCAACTATGTATATAGCTCAAAAGCATAAAAAGCAAAAGATATTAAATTTCAACATACTTGTTATCCTGCATTCCGGTCGACTGTAGAGAACCTCTAGTCATGTCTATCTGTTTTTGATGCCTCTACAGAATAACTGCCCAGCATCCTCTGCCCAACCAATCAGAATGTAGGAAAATCTACAGATATGACGGAATCTACTGTGAATCTACCTACCAGAAGTATGTTGAAATCTTTGTGAGTCTTCCTTCTGGCTCGTGCATCAGTGCTTGTGGTTGCCAGCTATTCAAAAATATCCTTGTATTGAAACCTTATATTTCTCTCATCAAGTGGGGAAAAAAAAGCCAAACCAAACAAAAACCAACAAAATTTGCCTTTGAAATCAAGACCGAAAAAAATGTTTATACTTTTGAAACTGTGGTCTAAAAGTTTTTTAAAATGACTATATTAATAAAGCTCTTAGGTAAGCTTCTTTATATTGCAATAAACAAGTACTTATATGCAAGAAAATCTCGGCAAAATACATTGCACAGGTGCTACGCATCTTAGGGATTTGAAAGGTGTGTTATGTATAAATTAGCTGTCACTTTTTTTCAATCCTGTAATGGAATGATGAGTTGTAATTTGCATAATCCTTTAAGAAGTCAAATTATACTGTCATGTAGCAGACTTAACATGCTAGCTAAGATTTCAGAGCTTTGCAGCTAATTACTATGTACCTTACAGGACAGTTAAATTGAAGTTGAGTCCTCTGCCTTTGCTGCCATTTGCTTTGTCCATTACTTAACAGAATCTGCACTGTTGGTAATGAGGTGTTGTTACTATCACTGAAGTAAACACTCTTCTCTGGGAAGGAAAGGCATTTTAATGTATCATAGCTTGACTTGTGTTGCTTTTGCTGAGAAGGAAGTTTTTGTTTTGTTTTGTTTTGTTTTTAACAATAATCTAAATTGGAGTCTTCCAAAAAGCTTAACACCTAGGCTTTCCATAAAAGTTGTGGAATACTGATTGAAGCAACAGTAACCATTAATTAATTAAGTTATTCTGTAGAAAATAGAAAATAAGTTAAACAGTTACCCTGAAGGCATTAGACTTTCCAGATAGACTTTGCAAATATACTTCAGTGTGTTTTTTGTCTTCAAACTCTTAACTTCTTTTGTAGTCGAGTTCTGTTATTGAAAAAAAAATACCCTTTTTCCTTAAAAATCCTTTTTTGAATGCAAGCTGGTGAGTTCTACTTTCATTTACTCCTCTGATTGGTTGTACAGCATTTTCTTTCATGGTTTCCATTTTATAATCAGCAAATTCTGGAGCCAGTGAAGACTGCTCTCTAAAGGGGACATAAAATGGATACTGGATGGAGCTGGGATTCTTCCCTGTATCTTTGCTACTTATTTCTTTCTGGCTTCTTGATATTCTGTTGTCTCGATAGCATTATTCTTTTCATCAGAATTGGTTTCATTATAATGCTAAATTGTTACTGATTATTTTCAAAAAAAAATTCTTGTTATCTGTGAGTCATCCTTATTATGGCTCTTGGTGGTCAGGTTCCTGTAATTTGCTTGTGGTTTTGTGGCTTTGTTGTGATTCATGGATACTTTGAAAAAGCCTTTTGCTGTGTAAGAAGGGGGTTCTTTACGGACCATCTGAAAGCAGCAGTTGACTGTTGACCATTCAAGTAATTGGAGGCCAACGGCCAACTGTTGTTTATTTGTAATTAAGCCAATTTCACGTGTCTGAAATTACTATCAGGTTAGGGGTGGAGGCTTGTCAATTTAAAGTTGGGAGCCTGGATGAGGTCTCCAGGAATTCAGCCCACAGAAAGGTTACCCTTCTTACTGTAGGTATTATCTCAAGACCTGGCTTTTTTTTTTTTTTTTTTTATAAAGAATTTGTGTTATTTGTAGTCAAGGTAGACACAGTAGGCAGCACAGCTGTGACTGCCAGGGAAAGTCACTAGGGGGATATTCATAACAAGGAAATATTGGCAAATAAATGATGAAGAAGGGGAGGAAATCTCCAAGATGTTAAATTGGAGCACTGTCACTGAGATGATTAATGGTGTTGTGTATTTTAGTGAAGACGCTTATCTGGATTGTCTTGAAACTATAGTGTACATTTAATAGCACCTATAAAAAAGCATGTGGTGTATGAACACATTGAAGAGAAAAGTCCATGGATTCAGCTTTCATTTTCCTGAGTGAGTATTTTCTGCAACTCAGTCTTTGGTTTTTGGTTATTAGAAAGCTGGTCTTAGTGTATGTTATATAGTAGAAGTATGTATATTTTATATAATAGTAATTGGCATTATATAGCTCCTTTTCCAACAGGACTGGAAATGTTCTTTTTTTGTGAAAACGATGGGTACCTTTTCAACACTGTTGAATATTATCAATAATAGGGAAATGACGATTGCTCGGATTTGCCTCGTTTTCCTGGGTAAATGGGCAGGTTGGTCACAGGGCCACAGAGGATGAAGGACCAAATTTTCGTCAATGATGGGGTCGGTACAGGTTTCTTAAAAATTTCTCTGTCAATTTCGGGTGAAGGGGGGGTTGTCGTGGAAGGGACTCTAGCTTTCACTTGGAAGCCATGACTATCCTGATTCTATGTAATGAATTATCACTTGCCTTGAAGGATCTTTTGTCACTGATGGCAGGTGCATCTTTAGACACTTATTTAACCTTATTGGGCCGCAGTAATTACTACTAGACATCGGGATAGATGTAGACTAATGACCTATAATTGTGTCTTCAACAAGCTTAGTCTATTTCAGCACTGTTTCTCAATTTTGGGATCTCTACCCAAATGGTGGGGTACGAATCCAATTTAGTGGGTCAAGATAAGAATGAAGAAAAAAAGGGAAAAGAATCGAGAGTTTTAGTGCATTCCATATATGAGAGTGTGTTTTATCTTGAGAGGCTTCTGTTTTTGTTTTATGTGTTTGTGTAAGTATACATCACGTGTGTGTGCATGGGGTGGGCCCTGAGGTGAAACATCTCTTAATATGTGTTTTTTATCTAAAAACTGATGGAAAGCTTCTGCAGTACAGTTGGTAGATAAATGCATAAATATAATAATGTACAGGTATTATGTCCTTATGTGCTCAGGATACAGCAGATTATAAATAAATGGTTGGTGATGTGAAAAGGGTTCGGGAATGAAAAGGCTGTACTCTCTGGTCCCTCCTATCAGAATGTGTTAGTGCCAACTTGCATGGGCCCATGAGAATCCATTGTATGTACATATTTCCCATTCTGTGATCCCTGACCTCATGTTAGTAACTGGAAACTGGGCAAAGTATTTGCACTATGGAAATTGGAAAGTGCTGCAAATTGGGTGCCCTTCTGTCTGCAACTAGTTGTTAAATATTTACCGGAACATCACTGTTCTTAATCCTTCCCACTGTAATTCTACTGTTTTATAAACTGTGAATTTGCTTCTATTTTAACAGAGGTTTGACTTGAATATTACTGGGAATTATTAAAGTAAATAATTTGAATTATCTTAAAGTACATAGGAATAGAAAATTGTGATTAATTCAAAATGTCTATAATTAAGAATTATAAAACGATGGCAGTTATCCTAACTTCTTACATTAAGTGCTCATGATGTGGCCAACTGAAAACTTAAAATTGTCATTGGTGATAATGAATTTTTTGGCAAAGGGTAGGAATACAAGATTTTCAAAAACACCATAGTGTTGGGGCAAATTTTGACGAAACTTAAGCACTTTGGTAAGTTCTGAAACTTATAGAACCCATACCCTTTGCTCCATTGTAAGCTGTCTTTAAGTTTGTAATCATATTTCTGGATTTTAGTGAATTCATCTGTAAAATAGTTGGTTTGACTGGGAGATGCAACAGTTCTTTCCAATTAAAACAATTGTCTTGTTTCCTGTTTCCCCACAAAGAAATAAAAGCAGTATGGAGGGTCTGAGAAAAGACCAGACATCGCCTCCATAGTAACTATGATAACTTTAAACTTGTAAATGAAGGCAAGAAAATGCTTGAGTTGGAAAGGAAATTTTCATGGACATGAGAGGAGTTTTACCACAAAATACAGTGGAAATCACCTGTGTTAATATGTGAATGCAAGAGAAGGAAACTAGAAAGGAACAAACTGAGAAAGGATTTCATAGCCTCCAAGGTGGACAGAGTTCAGCTGTGTGGTTTGACACGACCGTAGCTGTGTGTAAGAACAACTGTTTGACTGAAATTTCGAGAAGACTGCGTCTGGGGAGACGGGAGCTCAAGTGACTAATGTTCCTTGAGCACATGCCAAACTGTTGTGACCGCCTCTTCAGTACCCATTGTAAACAAAGGGCTTTAACCCAGGGTTCTTAGTCTCCAAGTGCAGCCAAGATTGAGAAGGTGTTTGTCACTGATGAGACCAACTAGAGCGGTCACCGAAAGAAGCCATTGGCAAAATGGTGAGGTTTGTCTGTTTTCTGCCTCTGCATCCAAGCCCTTTTACCTCTGAAATTCATTCCACCTGGATACCTGGTTCATGTCTCATGCCCAGGCCCTTCCCCACAGGCATTTTTGTTTGTACCCCTCCTTGCAGATCAGGTGTTGTTAACTGATAATGTTGCTCTTCTCAGGACCCTTTGCATTTTAATAAGCACCTTGCAGTGAAAGAATTCGAGCAAAAAGGGAGTTGTTCTCCAATGGAATGATTTCAGATACCATGACAGGATTGGAGAGATTAATTTCAGGCTAGAAGGTGATGTTTTCTTCCTTTCTTGATGAGACACTCAGAAAGAGGGCATTCCCCTGCTCAGGGTAGCGTTAAGGCTGGCTTTGGCCAAAAGGCATGGGTTTGGAAATGGGGAAAATCCAGACTCAAAAGAGAGAAGGAATTATCAAGGTCCAGAAGAGGAGAATGAGTGAAGAAGGAACTCATCAGTCATTATCAGCTATGTTGTGCCAGACAGAGTGCTAACCACTTGCACATGTTATCCCAATTAAGGAGAACAAGACCGGTTCCTTGTCAGGCAGGCTGCTGGGGGGCTGGGGGGTTGGATAGGTGGTCACCTGTGTTGATGGGGAGGGAAAGGTCAAGGAAGCTCTAGAAGCAGCAGCAGCAGCAGCAAATTGTTTTGATTGTTTAACCTGATTGATTGATGGCAATTATACAGCCCCCATCCACCTCCCCCCCCCCCCTCGGGCCCCCGCCCCTCCCCCCCCAGCCATTGGAATAATTTATGCCAGTTGTGTTTGGATCAGTAAATAACGAAGAATTGAGGAAAGAGAAATCTACAGTGAACTTCATAATGAGGTCTAATAGAATCTGCATGTTAAACAGACATTGAACTTTGTAGCAAGAGCTGCTTCAAGCCTTTAAAAATCCAAATGAATTCTGAATTCCACATCATGCCTTTTAGACCTCAGCATGGTTTCTGGTGCTTTCTCCCAGTTAATTTTAACATCACACCAATGATTTGGCCTGTAAATGACTTGCAGTGGTGTGTCTGAGGAAACTGGATGGTGTATTATTTAGGGCTAATGCCAGAGTAGCTTAAAAATGAGCTAATGTGTTCATTCCTTTAACAACTATATTTTGATCGTCATCCATGGGTCAGGTGCTGTTCTGCCTAAAGTGACTTAGAGGTGACTAAGAAAACCTCTGCCCTGCAGAAGCCTGGAAAACTGATGGGAACTAGTAATTGGGATTCTGTGTAAGAGGTGTCTTGAGTGAGAAGTAAAAAGTACAGAAGTGGTGCCATGAAAGGGTCATCCTGTAATAGTGGAGGTGAGCCCTGGGATCTTCATGGTGGAAGGGATTTTGATTTGGGGGAGAGGTGCTTGAGCTAGTGATTGGGGCTAAAAGGTGGGTATTTATGGTGCACTGAGTTGCAAATGATGTTCCTCAGGAGTTGAGGGAAGGGGAAGGGTGACAGGAGTTGAGGTTGGAGAAGAAGGGGAAGCAGAGGCATTAGGGTGGACTGCCATCTGGTGAGAGCCTTGGAAGAGTTTTCAGTAAAGGAAGGATGGGACAAGGACTGCAAGGCCGAGGACGGCTCTGGAAGTGGCTCAGACCTGAGACAGGAAATGTGGGAGAGTGGCCCACCGGGTCAGCCTGTCCTCTGAGGTTAGAAACTGAGTTCATGTGGTTTTCATGGAGAGTGGGGCAGTCGTGCTGTGTTGGTTAGTTTGAAGTGATTTTTGACTTACAAACATCTTGCAGGACTCCAACGGTATGAAATCCAGTTCAGAACCTGTCTACAAATTAATTGCTTTTCCTGGCTTGAGGTGCTCCATATTTTTTTGTATTTTTTTTAATGTTTATTTTTGAGAGTATGAGTGGGGGAGGGGCAGAGGTGGGGGCGGGGGACAGAGTATGGGAAGCAGGCTCTGCACCAACAGCAGAGAGCTTGATGGGGGCTCGAACTCAGGATCATGACCTGAGCTGAAGTCAGATGCTCAGCTGACTGAGCCATCCAGGTGCCCTGAGGTGCTCCATATTTTGTAACTCAAAATAGAGTGGCAGAGAGTAAAAATGGACAGGCACAGGAAGCATGATTTAAAATGAAAGAATATTAATTGGCTTTACCAGAGTGTGTATTTTCATTAGAGAAGTGCCTGCCTAGATTTTTAAAAAAAATTGGTTACTGACACACTTGTGATATGTATGAGACCTCCCCACACCCCCAAACTTGAGAAGAGAAGGCAAAGGTCAAGGTGAGAGGAATAGAGCTACAATGAACCTTTTGTAGGCATGCTGTTGAACTACAGTGTTCTGAATCACTAACGGTGGTTTCAGAGAGACAGGGAGACTAATGTGCTTGTGCCCAGATCTTAAAAATAATACAGCAAACTAAGTTATACATAAACGGTGGTTTTAATAAATTTCCACCTTAACAGCTTATTCTGTGTGTTGAGTGTGTTCTGTGTAGATGTGTCTGGAGTGAATTTTTGGACTCAGTTTATGCACTAGAGTGGAAGAAAGAGGCTTTAATCTTTGTGAGCTAAGTATTTAAGAGATCCAGAAGTCCAGGGGTGCCATCCAGGCACTGGATGGCTCAGTCCATTAAGCATCTGACTCTTGGTATCAGGGTCGTGAGTTCAAACTCCACATTTGGCCTGAAATCTACTTAAAAAAAAAAAACAAAAGAAAAAAAGAGATCCACAGGTCCATGCAGTAATATTTAATCATTGATAGAGGTGGTTAAACCATCTGGAGATGGATCTGAGTTTGATCCTCTCTTCGTAATTATTAGAACTGGGACCATAGCTAACTTACTTAACTCTCAGAGCTTCTGTCTTCTCAAGTCTGAAATGGGGATAAAAATGAAAGTTGTCTCAGCTCTTCTGAGAATCAGTGGGCTAATGGCTTGACCGTTTTTAATATTTATAGTAAGCTTGGGTACTAGGTATGATTATTACTACCATTTTACAGATGACGGGGTCTTAGAGGGCTGGAACAACTCACTCAAGGTGAAGAAGGTAGGATAGGGTGAAATGTGATTTAGGATCAGCAGCCACATGTGCTCCCCCACCCCATTCCCTTGCCTGTTTTTGTACGTAAAGTTTTACTAAGACATGACCATACCCATCCACTTAGGTGTTGTCTGTGACTGCTTTTGTGTTTTAATAACAGAGTTGAATAGAGACTGGGACCAAATTGCCTACCAAGTCTCAAATGTTAACTGTGTGGCCCTTTACAGGAAATAGTTGACCCCTGCATTGGACCTCAGTCTGTTAGACTATGGAGTCTAGGGTCCACACCACAAAAACACTTAGTATGGTGCTTGGCATATAGTAAGTATGCACTGAATGAGTATCACTTTGTTCCTTATCTAACTTAGGGTACAGCTGTTCATACCAAGGAACTCATGTTGGCAAAATGGAAACAGTAAACATTCTACTTCCAGTAGGAGAAGCCATTATGTCTGTGGAAATAGTGAATTACTAAAGGAACACTTTGTGAATTTTGTGTTCTATTTTCCACTTATTACTATGTTTTATATAATGAAGAAAGAATTTATTTCTTCATAGCATTCAAAGTATAATATGTCATTGAAGGGAATAATTGTGAACTTGAGTGAATATTCAGAATCTGTTAAATTAACCTCATACCCAAGGAAATTTCATGTTCTTGAGAAAGGTAAGGACATTTTTGTTGATGAAAACTGCATAAAAATAGTGTAGAAATGCCACTTGTGGTATTATGACCTGTTGATCAAAAATAAGTATAAGCAGTGTGTCTAGAGCAGGAAAAAATGAAAAGGGTCTATCCCTTTTAATGAAAAGATTTAAAATTATCATACCTTTTCTAATAGTCTTCGTCACAAGAGGGGGAGGAGATGATGGTTTCAGCTTGACCCTGCTCCATTTTATTTCCATGCATTTGTCTATTACGGATTCTGGGAACTCCTTGTCCTCTGCTAAGTAAATGCCCTCGGGTTTGTGTTACTGTGTTGCTTAGAGAGCACACCATGTGTCCAGTCAAGTTGTATTGAGGGGATAATCTTGGAATTTGCTTTGACTAAGCCCAGGGCCATGGCTCTGTGTTGATGAATGGGAGATTCCTTCATTGGGTTCATTGTTTTCTCTTGGAATAGCTCTTGTTGGAATAAAATTGCAATACATTTTTTATCCTGGAACATCTGGAAAGTGCAGATAAATAGAAAGGAGAATGTGAATGTCTTTTGTAATTGTACCACCCACAGATAGCCACTGTTAACAACTTGGTGTGGATCACTATACAGAACTGTATGTTGATACACATGTCATCTTGGATACATTTGTATCTACATACATGAGCATTTTTCTTGGGGATTCCTCCCGAGATTGTCTGAGCTGGGAAACTTCTAACTTGTCCACAAACAGCTTATCTAAGGGAAGCTGGAAGCTGTATATGTTCACCTTCCACATAGAAACCATGTTCTGTAGGGATCTCCTTTCACGACTTTTTTTTTTCCGGTTGTAGTTTGTATCTTCCTGCTGAACGTGTACCACTTTATTGTTGGGGGAATTGAAATTCTTTTTCTTGGGGGGAAGACACACACACAGGAGAACTCCAGCAAGAGCTAGTGATATTAGTGGCATTAATGACAGATTTTTAGCAGAAAAATCTTTCCCTACCACCTAATTTTTTAAAAATCTAGTTTGCAAAACTATTTGTAAGTTACAGGATGAAGCTGACGGTGAGAAGGGTGTGTAGTGGGTTATAGTAACAAGGCCTTTTAAGATGAGAACATGTACATGGATGAGAAGTAACTGCTGGGTGCTGAGGTGGAGTTTTCTGGTCATTTATCAACTCCTTTTCTCACATGCTACATCTCCTGCATCATTCTCTAAAGTACTTATAAACAAGAGCTCTGTTTACTTTGTAGAGCTTTGAGATATTTTGATCTAGTTTTCAAAGCAGAGAGAAGTCTGGGTCCTGGGAGGATTTTGGTTCAATGACCAGCATGTAAGGAAATCATTTTTAGGTTATTTTTCCCTTATCAAACTTGAGACCTTTGTGATTCACTTAGTAGTGTGAGGGTTCTTTGGAATTGACCGCTTGAGATTTATGTGATTAAGTAGACCATCACTGCATCTTATTTAAAACCTAATTGCCTTTCCCTCTCTCCCAGTCCAGTATATACAATCTCTGCAATACATACGAAAAGCAGTAGTAATTATATAGAGAGCCTCATTCTTTGCCTTTTTTCTTACTTGGTACCAGTTGAAGAGAGTTCTGTTTCTTTTTTCTTTAAAAAATTTTTATTTTCATTATTAGGTTTATTTTGAGAGCGAGAGAGCGAGAGAAAGTAGGGGAGGGGCAGAGAGAGAGGGAGATACAGAATCCGAAGCAAGGCTCCAGGATCTGAGCTGTGGGCACAGAGCCCGATGCAGGGCTTGAACCCACGAGTGTGAAATCATGACCTGAGTCGAAGTCGGTCACTTAACCAACTGAGCCACCCAGGCGCCCCAAGGAGAATCCTGTTTCCTTCACAAGCAGCTGTCATCAATAGAATTTTAACCAACCTAGGCTTTCATAACAGCATCATTTTCTTGACCACTGCCTGTCAGGGGTCCTCCGTGTGAATCACAGCCAATTGCATGTCTTGGCCTTGAAGCCAGGAGGTACCTGGTCTTCTTCTTGATGATTCTCCTCTACCATTTTTAACTCCACTAAGAAAGCTGTTTTAGGAGTACAATTGACTGTATGGGTCAGTCAGGAACGGAGCCTCCTATCTAACGTGTTGTAGACACCAGCTGGATTTCCTGGAGAAGAACACATTTACAGAAACTACAGGAAGGTCTTGGCTCACTTCCAGGGAAGGAGTATGCTTT
Source organism: Acinonyx jubatus (assembly GCF_027475565.1). Classification (NCBI taxonomy): domain Eukaryota; kingdom Metazoa; phylum Chordata; class Mammalia; order Carnivora; family Felidae; genus Acinonyx; species Acinonyx jubatus. The sequence goes on from NC_069386.1 coordinate 81,005,919, forward strand.
TCTAGGGACTACCTAATTATAATAGCGGATTCTCATCCCCCTGGAGAAATTCATCAGGTGCCTTAAGTCTTAATAACTATGAAAGCAGTGACCTTCCTGTCACGGTGTTTTTACAGGGAGAGGTTTGGAGACCCATTCAGTAGGGAGGAGGGTGGAGGGTAGGGGAATTTCTCGAGTGCTTGTAAAATTGAGGATCAATAAATTCATCTGATAGCAAGACTGTTTACCCTCTTTGCTCAATGCCGTTTTTAGGAGCTAGTAACAAATTTATGAGGGTGGTAGGAATAAAGAAAGCTGACTTTTTAAAAAAAATTTATTGTACTTGAGTAATGTCTTGGGGGAAGGCAAGACTAGAAAACTTAAATTATAGGCCAGCAGATTTTAAGTAGAATACATTTTTACAAGGATCCAGTGGCAAGTTTGGTTGACTGGCACTACATACACCTTTATTGGCTCTCTTAAGGAGAAGTTTGCCAGACACAAACGATTGGCTCTGAGCTATAGAGAAAAAAGGGAATGAATACAGCTGCTTTTATTCTTCCATCCACAGGAAATACTCGTGGATGCTGAGGTTTTACGTTATGGGGCAAAACTGGTCCTTATGGGGACAACAGAAATTTGAGCTCTTGACCATGAAGTTTGGGTCCAACTTTACCATTCATGTTTCTGTGTTGGCTGGTTTTCCATATGCAGTGAGATACATGAGGCTGAAGTCGGCACACCAATTGGGGTGTTCTTTGGCCTCTAGACATTGCTATAATTGACCTCCACATCCGTACTGGAAAATAAGTAGGTAATACACTCATTTGGCATGTGAGAAGATGAAGGCTCAGAGATTACGCAGGTTGTCCAACTGACACAACTAATAAGGTTTAATCTGGTAACTATTTATAGCAGACCAGTGCAGTGTGGCCCAGCAGTTTATCCACTTTCAACTGGATAATGTGGCCCCTTGGAGCAGGAGGATACTTGACCTCAAAAAACAAAAACAAAAACAACAACAACCAAAACCAAAAACATAACCCTCCACCTTCTGTTCAAGGGTAGTCTATTGAAATCTATTTCTGTTAAAAAAAAAAAAATACCCTGAGAAACTGAAAGCCTTCCCTAAAGAGGAGGGTAAGTTTATTATATTTGAATGCTAGTTATTTAGTGTCCTTTATATGCAAAGCCAGTTGTGTCTGCCCTTTAGAAATTTAATCTGTTGTTACACTGCAGTTATGCTAGAAGTGGACGAATCTCCAGTCCTCTTTGCCAGCTTGAGTTTTAGATTTCCAAACTACTTGAGGTTTCTGCTTGTGATTTGCTTTACATCAACTGCCACATGTAATGACCAACAAATTTGCAAGCACTTCAAAGAAAATTCCCAATTAATCCTTAAGACAACCCAGTGAATTGTTTTATCTCTATTTTTTTTTTATCGAAAAACCCAACAAACAAAAAACCTTTGGATCTTACAGCTTTAATGATGTGAAGGCTCTCCCCCAGCTGCCGTGTGATGTGGTCCACCTGCAGAGTGACCCTTCCTCCTCCCCCATTCTGAAGCTCTTTGCTGGACTGCGCAGCTATGCCCCCAGAACAGAGCTCTCTATCTTACCTAGAATGATCTCGTACGCTGCACTTTGGTTTCATCTTAATTTCTCTAGCCATTTGGGCTTGCTATTGGACTCCTCTTCCATTCTGCCTCTCTTGTCAAATACCCTGTTTGTAGCATGATTTCTTTTGTAAAGACTTACCTTCTATTCTCATCTCCCTGACCTGAGTTATTATTTTATGCCTAGATTGTTGCAGTCTACTGTTGAGTCTTGTCTCCTATCTCCTTCAGTTTAAGTAAAATGCTGCAGGCCCACTGTACACACAATGCCATGCAAGGGAATACAAAAATATCTTTCTGGGCTACCTGTAGCTACCAGATTAAAATATTTGTAACATGGTTCCTAGCTCAAAGTCATCAGCAGCTCATTCTTAGGGCACGGTGTTGGCAATCTTAGCTTCATGTTCAAGACCCTCTAGTCTTGATCTGGGCTGCCCCTCATCTATCCCCAACCAAGATACCCCTCAATGGAGGCTCTCTCTGCTTCTATCTGTGAAACGTGTTCACTTACTCTTGTTAGGCACAACACACACTGCCTCTTGGCTTCAGCTTTATCCCCAGGGTTTCTCTCATGTCTTAATTCAACATATGGATGGGGTACCTTAAATAACCAGGGACTATTGGGGTGCTTGGGTGGCTCAGTCAGTTAAGCGTCTGACTTTGGCTCAGGTCATGATCTCCTGGTTCCTGAGTTCGAGCCCTGCATCAGGCTCTGTGCTGGCAGCATGGAGCCTGGAGCTTGCTTCAGATCCTGTGTCTCCCCCTCTCTCTCTCTGCCCCTTCACCACTCATGCTTTATCTCTCCCTGTGTCTCTGTGTCAAAAATAAACATTTAAAAATTAAAAAAAAAATTTAACCAGGAACTATTGTATGGGATATATAGTGAACTAAGACCGAAATCTCAGCCGTGAAAGTCAGAGGGCGTTGGAGACGGGCAGTAAACAGCAGATGTTACAAATGAAGCAAATCGTGTTGTCTGTTCTGTGGCAGTAGTTGTGTGCAACAAAAACAGAGAAGGGTAAGAGGGAATTAGGACTGTTGGGATGCACCCAATGTTTATAGCAACAGTATCAACAACAGCCAATTTATGGAAAGAGCCCAAATGTCTATTGACTGATGAATGGATAAAAAAAGTGGCAAAAATATACAATGGAATATTATTTGGCTATCAAAAAGAGTGAAATCTTGCCATTTGCAATGACATGGTTGGAGCTAGAGTGTATTATGCTAAGGGAAATAAGTCAGGGCAGAGGAGGGCTAATACCATACGATTTCACTCGTGGAATCGAAGAAAACAGGTGAACCTAGGGAAAAGGGGAAAAGAAAGGAAAGCAAACCATAAGAGACTGTTACAGAGAACAAACTGAGGATTGGAGGAGAGAGATGGGTGGAGGATGGGCTAAATGGGTGAGGGGCATTAAGGAGAACACTTGTGATGAGCATTGGGTGTTGTTTTGTAAGTGAGTCACTAAATTCTATACCTGAAACCAATTTTACCACATGCTAACTAACAATTGAAATAAAACTTGGGGGAAAAAAAAGTGCTGGGTGGAGATGGGTCAGCTAGGGTTTCATGTAGGTACAGCCCCATTTAAAAAGATGACATTTGAGTAAAGACTCCTAGGAAGTGAGCGAGTTAGGCATCCAGATAGCAGCAGGGGAAATACTCCAGGCAGAGGGAGCACCTGCCAGAAAGGCTCTGAAGCTGAAGAGGTTTTGCTGCTTACAAAGAGTGCTGGGGGGACTCGTGCAGTGGGTGGGAATGAATAGGGACTGCAGCTGGAGATTGAGGAGAGAGGCCAGCACACAGAACCCTGGCAGGCCAGGCTTTTAGTCCACTTGAAATGGGGTCATGAGAGGATGTTTGACGTGAGGAGCAATGGAGTCTGACCGAATTTTTCGAATGATTCTGGCTGCTAGTTGAGTACATGCTTCAGTATGTACTCATGGGGGACATGGGTGGAAGCAGAGAGCCTGATTCCGAGACTACTATGGTCAGGACAGTGGTTGGTTGACACTCAGGGTTTGGAAGTGGCGATGGTGAGAAGAATTTGGATTGCGATGTATTCTGAAGAAAGAGCCAACAGGATTTCCTGATGGAGTGGATTGAGAGGGGATATGAAAGAGAGAGGAAAGTCAATATTAAACCTGAGATTCAATTCTAATGCATCATTTACTTTGTATCACACGTGTGGTGGCATTCAATGGTATGTATGCAAATAAATACCTTTTAGGAACTTGTAAACTGAAAGAGGAGGCAGGTCATAAACTTACAAGTAAAAGGATAAAACAGTGTCTGTGGATGGATATCTTAATAAGATTGCAAGTTCCTTAAGATAGTGATTCATTTATCACTCCACAAACCTTTTTAAGGTTCTTACTCGAGGCCGGTGGTTGTCTCACCCTCTCAACAGTGCTAAATGGAATTAGAGGCAGCCTCAGTGCAGTGGGTAAGTACACAGGCTCTAATGGAGAGTGAGGTACTCAAACCTTGGTTGAGTCATTTATTTGCTGAGGGAGCTTGAACAAGTGACGTAAACTCTCTGGTCCCTATTTTTCTCCTCTGGGACTTGGTAATAATCTCTCTCATAAGGTTTATTGCAGGAGTAAATGCCCCAATACATGTAAAGTACTTATAATAATGCCTGGCATATACTAAATGTTCAGATAGTGTTTATCATTCCTAAGTGAGCATTTAGGAAAAATTAGGTAAAAGAGGATTACCATTTTGAGCAACTGTCCTTCCTTAAACCCCATGTTCAAAACCTGCCAAGCTGAATGGATAATAAATGTGAAGAATAAGATCTCGTAGTAAGCCTTGCTTTCTAGCAGATAGTACAAATAACCGGAGAGAATTGCGTTACGATCAGTCCGATACCTGCCTCTCTTTAGAGGTGGATATGGAGGCTGGTCAGCATCCCCTCTGGGTACGTTTGATTGACAGACTGGCAACCAGTATTTAAATACCTAACACATAAAAAGATCAATGCTTTCTTATTATTTTGTAGCTTAAAATGTTGAATGTGTATTAAAATGAGAAAAATAATTTTCAGAACAGATATGACTTTTCCTAGTACATAAAAGCAAGGAGATCACATCAAGAAGGGAATATTATTTTTTTGCCCCAATACAGGAAATTACTATTTTTCCCTCCATGTTTATATTTTGATACCTAATATCTCCTTTCTTTTCTTTCTTCTTCTTTTTTTTTTTTTTTTTTTTTATTTCTCACGTGGTGGTCTTCCTTTCATCCCTGTTACTATCTGCAACTAATTGGGCCTCCAAGTTCAGGAAGTAGCAGTGTGTTTTTTACCTTGAAACTCGTACAGACATCTTCAGTGTCAGAGGTGGTTTGAAGAGCAGCTTAATTCTGCTTTCATTGTGCCCGGTACTTCAGTGAGGCACTCAGGTTCTGTTTGAGCTTGGTATTTCTGATCCCATTCTATACATTGTAGATGGCTATGCAGACAGTGGCTGTCAATGAGTAACAGATAAATATTGAACAGGGAAGCCCTTTTGATTAACTTTGTGGATCATTATTTGAAAGTAGCTTGCAGTCAGAACAGCTCCATCACTCATGATCATAGCACATGGCATGGAGGTCAGAGCATCACGCTGCTGGTTGGAAAGCTGAGGTTGCATTCTTTGTTATGTACCTGGTCCTGCATGCATGCAGTGCTTGAGTAGGCACAACTCTCCAGTGAGCAAAATGGGGAGGATTTAGCACAGTAGGAACACAAGGATATTACGATAAAGCACGGAATAGTCCAGATAGACTTTGTGCTATGTGGATATAGATACATTAAAGCACATTTACAATTTTTTGAACTTTAATTTTTGAAGCTTGACATTTTATACAGATTCAGAAATTGTTGAGCATAGAATCTAGACCATTATGGCAGGCTGAAAGTGAACTTTTGGTTTTGCTAGTTTATGCCAAAAAGTAATTTGAACGTTTCTTTACTTCTCAAAATTTAGTTGATATCACCTAATGGGCAAAGCTGCTCTCAGGACAGATTTAGTCAGAAGATTGTTCGGTAATCGATTGCCTGTTCAGTGATTCTGATCTAGCTGTTGAACCTCATGGTATATTAATGATTTATCACCACTCAAAACAATAACATTATCATTATTAATATTTTTGAGCTCCCACCAAAGAATATTCATGCTACTTGGTAAAAAGACATCGCTATTTTTACTCAATCCTATCTATCTGCTCTCAAAATTTGGGGTCAACACTAACATGGTGATTAAAAGAGAGACCATGATTAGTTTGTTCACACATCTTCAGGAAAGGCCTAATTCAGTGGTCAAACAGGCCAGTCTAAATGTTTTCAGAAGGCTACCATTTTCTAGTAATTCTTTGAATTGAGTCTTTGAATCATGTCCAGCTATATAAGTATTCAGAAAACTAAGATCATTAAAACAACCAATGACAACAATGCAAATGTATCTCCTTCTTACCCTTGTTCTAGAGCAGTAGTTAAAAATAGGCATTTTATGACATTTTAAATGTATAATCCGGCATTTTAAATTTGCTTCATTAAATGGATTAATGCCCCTGTTACTTACTGTTTAACATGTATGAACCACAAAAGTGACAAAATGTATGTAAACTAGAAGATAATTTTATTCTGAAAATCCTTTGAATAAGAAGTACAATATAAAGTGGTTATGCTAACTAGAAATGTAAACTGCATGTTATCACATTTCTGAGGAAGGGGTTCTATGTTGGTATCATTAAAAGTATTTTAATTCTGATTTTATTATTCAAGATTTTATTTTTAACTTCTCTCTACACCCAACGTGGGGCTCGAACGTACAACCCCGATGAAGAGTTGTATGCTGTACTGACTGAGCCAGCCAAGTGCCCTTCCATTCTTCTTTTCAATAAACCATGGAAAATACTAATATTCTTGCCTTTAACTGTACTGTTTTGGACTGGTTGAGAGTCCCTGTCTTCCCACCTCCCAACCTCTGCCTCAGAAAGGAAAGAACTTAAAATTTCATGTAGAAAATAGCTTTAGTTAGGCAAGTATTATTTACAAAGTAATGTGATAGAAATCATGTCTAACATTTTTGAAATCTAAATAAACTTATCACGTACATGCAAAATACACGATAAATTAAAAATCGAACTTAGAAATATGTGCTATTTCTTGGCAACAGAAATACAGTGCATGCCTGTGCTGTTGAAAGAGAAGTAATGTGTTACTGTATCTGTCTTTTTCTCCAGGGTACCCAGGATCTAATTTGGTTAGGTTCCCAGTGAATATGTGGTAGGTGGTCCCATCCTAACCCGCACCACAAAACTAGAAAATTCAGTTCTAAACAAAGATTTGTGATAGCAGGGGATGCTGTGGGTCAGGGAAGAATTGGCATGGCCATGTGGAAATGTGTGCACATGGCATGGTTATCTAGCATAGCCAGGACTTTTAGGCCTTTCGTTTTCTTGAAATTAATAGGTAGCGAATTCAACATTTAGTCTTTGTCTTTCTGGGGCAGGAAACTTGGCACATACTAATTTGTGTAGACTTGTGACACATACTATAACGGAAAATACATACAAAGAAAAAATGTATATATAAATACATGTCTTCGAATATTAAAAATTTCCTAGTCTCTACAACTTGGAAATTTTTATGTTTATATCCCAATAGGAGATAGAATGTATTAGATAAGAGTTAAATGATGGTGACATCATTACTGGCTTTTAATTCCTTTTTAATTATTAGAAAACTTGGTAATGTTTGGGGAAAATGGAATATATTGGGCTAGGATGTGGTGGCTTTGAAAGTTAATTGGCTCCATCCAAGAAAAAGTATCCTCTTTTTGTGAAAAACTGTAGACCTTACCTAATCTCAAGGAAGTTTCAGGCCATCGGGGAATCTAAGATAGATGATTCGCTGATTTGACAATTACTGAATACCTGCTAAGTGACAGGATTGTTCTAGGCCCTAGGTATTCTGTGGTAAACAGGACATCCGAAGTTCTACAGCATAGAGTTTATACTCCACTGAGAAGGGCAGAAAATACAGAGAGGAATATATAATCTTAAAAAAGGTAGTGCTCTATAGTAGGAAAGAAATGAAATCAGGGCAAGGAGATGGAACATGTCAAGTGCTTTTGTAACCAGACAAGCCATGTTAAGTACCTTAAGAAAGATGTAAATGTTTCTGTTCTCTGCAGGTATGGACAACCAAGTCCATTTATGGCTGTAGTGAATCGGGGAACTCTTGTTGGGGTAGATGGAACTTAGGCTGGCCCTTGATGGATGGGAATGAATAAGCCATGTTTGTATCTGACAGAGGATGGAAATAAGAGTTTCTATTAAAGACTGACTAGAAATAAGGGGTAAGACTGATGGGACCTTGAAGATAGAAACTTGGGTTTGATATTTTATATGGTTTTGGTATACTGAAGAGTAGTGGAGTATGTGAGATTTTTCTACCTTTGCATTTGCATGGAGTGGATAAGAAACAGAGGCCATCTGACAGGCTTTTGGGATAATCAAAAAATGAGAAGACGATACAGATTTTCTCTTCCCACAGGCATGGACTATTTCAAGGTTTATTTGAGAGCTACTGTGTGAATATGGGGTTGAGTGGAGGGATCATGTGATTTGCTGACTCCAGGTGTTTTGCAGATCTGAAAGTTTGAGAGTCCCTGTTCAAGGTCCAATATGCTGGCTGTCATCTACATGATGACCTACATTCTTCAACAGGATTCACTCAGGAGATACTTATTAAAACTAAATGTATTGGTAGTGCATCAAGAGGAACTCATGAGATGAGAAACATTTGGGGGCATGAATAGACAACCCAGAATAGTTGGATTGTATAGGAGATTAATTATTATAAATTAAATGGAGGCCATTTCTTATATTTGACTGTACAAGAAACAAATATATGTTAAGATTCTAGGATAGGAGTGGGTAACATAAACTAGTGATCAGCAAATAATGACCTTCAGCTCTATTCGTTGGTAAATACTAGTGGTGAATCAAGATGCCAATCAAACATGGAACAGGTGCATGTTGCAGAGGACAATGCAGGAATGACCTATCATTTCTTAAGCCTCAGTCAATACCCGAGAAGGACTGTATATATTTGCTAATGGCACAAGTAACTTCTGTGATGATTATTAATTTTTTGACAGCCACCATATTGAGGGGAGGTTTGCATACATACTTCTGATCTGTTATGAACTTCAAAATTCACACCCTTAGTGATTCATACCTCCATCTAGGTAAACAATTAGAGATGGGAAAAAATTCCATGTAATCATAATTTCCTTAGAATTTATACTGGAAATATTTTGGGCCTCAGTAGGTAGGCCTCTGTTGAGATGTTCTATTGTGCAATACAAGGGTTTTCACCTTTTAAATCCTAAGAGTACATTAATTATTGCAACACTAGAATTTCAGAGCTCCGTTGTTACAGAATTTTGACCATAGTACTTGCGCACTGGTTTTTGTGGGAATTTTTAACTATTTTAAGATTTTGTGTACTTAATGCTACAGATGATAGTTGATTGCTACAAGTATCTGGACTACGAGGATCTTCATGTTCAGATGACTTTTTAAAATTTTATTTATTTATTTTGAGAGAGTGAGGGAAAGCATGAGCAAATGGAGCAGGGTGGGGCAGAGAGAGAATCTCAAGCTGGCTCTGTGCTGTCAGCCCAGAGCCCTACATGAGGCTTGATCCCACAACCCTGAATCATGACCTGAACAGAAATCCAACAGTCAGACACTTGAGTGACTGAGCCACCCAGGTGCCCCTATGTGTTCAGATGATTTTGAAGAATATGAGCATGAATATCCTGTACGGGAAGCTGACTCTTTCATTAGCATATGTTAAGCAACTTAAGGTGCATCATTTGGAAACCTTTTAATTCCTGTTTTTGGAGATCCTAGTTTCTTTTTTAAGTTCATAGATCTGGTTATATCATTAAAGGTCGCCACGTCCTTTGTTTGAAGCTGTGTGCTTGCTATCTTCTCTCCTTACCTCAGCTCATGAAGCTGATTTCACCTGGTAGAACCAGTGAGCTCCTTTCTCCTGGTTGAATCTGCCACAGTCTCTTGGTCCACCTGCCTGTCACGGCAGGGGGCCAGGGCACATTTTGATACTAGCTTCTCTTTGTGAACAGATGCAGAACTTCAACGTTAGTGCTAAACATTGGCCTCTGAGCTGGCACAAAGGGAGAAGTACAACACTAAGTTAATTTAACTCAAAATACTTGTTTTAGGGAGGCATTTATTTATTGAATGTTAATTGATAATTCAGTATACCTTCAATAAACTGTATTTGCACAGTCCATAAGAATCTGTATTTTGTTTCAGTTCTAACATTTTAAGATTTGGTTTTGTACTTTAATTGGTAGAAATAGATTGAGTTGTTACATTCAGTTTTTAAATCGTTCATAATTCTATGTGTTTGTTTCTGTAACAATAAGAATTGGTCCTTAAAAATCCTCAGCCAGTGAAACAAGCACTTTCTTGGTAAGTAATAAACATTTTCACTTTTTCTGCAATAATTGCTCCCTTAGACTTGAAATGTCATTAGTTAAAAACAAAAACCTGTGACCTTGTTTATCACCTCTCCCTCAGTCCTCCCTAAAAAGCTCTCTCTAATCCCTAAAAACCTAAAACACAAGGGTCTTTGTCTTCTATCATCACACAATTTAAAATGAATAGAGAGGTTGGTAAGCAAAAATGAGACCCTACACTGCCAGGTAAACAGTACAAATTTGTAGAGTTTCATGAAGTAGTTCATGGGAAATCTGCATTAGCAAGTAGAGAGCCCCTGTGCTGAAAAGCCACTTGGATCCCTTGAGCTGGAGAATTTTCTTTTCCCATAGGTACCATGTTAGTAATTACACCAAGAAGAGTACAGACTTCTTGTTAGTTGAAAAATGGAGATGGGAATCATTTACCATGTTATTTTATGGTATTTGTTAACAATATTTACCTTCCTAAATTGATTCAGCATAATCCTTACTGTGGCTCTCCTTCATTTCTGCAAGACATATAGATAATGTGGTACTTTTATAAAGCCTTACATGGCACTGAAAAACCGATTTTTGCTTGAGCTCAGCAGAGCAGTAAGATTATATTAACATAGACTTGGGAACATTTGAGTTCCCATAGGGTACAGAGTGTGTCTGATATGACAAGACTTGCCTTCAACAGTTGTTTTAACAAGATATCCTTCATATACAATATACTGAGCTGAAAGGCATAACTGAGTAATGTTAGCAAGAAACACTGTTGGCAAAATTCTTGACTTTCATCTTTATCTGATTAATCCAGAGCAGTATTACTTACAAAAAAAGTATTTTCAACTGAATATATATGACAGATATTTATTTCCTAAATGTCTATAACTTTACAAGAACTATTTTTGGTGTGTGTGTGTGTGTGTGTGTGTGTGTGTGTGTGTGTTCCCCCCCCCCCCCAAGCAAAGTTCTTATACATGCATTTCAGTGTACCAACAGAGCTATCCAGGACTTTGGATGTCTAGTATAAAAAGGCTTGTTGCTGTTCATTCATGAAATAACCATTTGTGAGCACCTAGTAAGTGTGAAACACTAGAAGATACAACAGCAGGTGAAGAAGGCAAGGGTGTGAGTGAAATTTCAGTAGTGAAATTTATGCAGGTAAAAAGCAAATGGACTAATGACAGAATGTATAAGAAGGGAATAAGTGTCATAGGGAGGACAATAAATAGAATATGGGTTCAGGAGTCCCAGAGATGGGCGTGGGGTTTGCGATTTTAAATAGGGGTGACCAGAAAAGGGTTCAGTGTGAAGGTGACAAATGAACAAAATTTGGAAGGAGATGCTGGAGCAAGCTGTGTGTGTACCCTTGATCGATCATTTGGGAATATATTCATCTGGGTCAGCTGACTGCATTGCTGATGATCACTGTGTCCAGGGATGCTTTTATGGCCTGTATTTAAATGTTCTCTCTGATCCCTTACTTTCTATTTTATTTTGTTCTACTTTTTTTACAGGAAAAAAAACGTATTCTAGAGAGCATTGAGCTCATTGGATAAAAGGTGCTGGGATTTTTTAAAAAGCAAGCGTAAATCAAGCTTCCATAAAAATCTCAAATTACACCTTATCAAGTTGTTTTTTGTAAATGTTTAAAAGTGTAAAAGAAAGCTTTTCCACTCTAAAAATGGTATTTTTACTAATTTACTAATTAACACTTTCTTCCGCTTAGCACTTTGAAGATCTGATTTAATGACAGTTTCTAGTACTTAAATAGTGTTTTAAAGTGAATCTGTGTTGGGTGGTTCAAAAACATTGCAATGAGTTTTTTGCCCCTTTTGGCTTCTGTTTATAGGAAATACATCAACTATTTTCACTGCCAGAATCGTCACTAAAAATACATGTAGTTCTGTTAACTTGGATGATGGAATTATGACTAATCGGGGAAATATTAGATGCACATTTGCTTTACAATCCCAAGGATAGACCTAATTGAACACTCTTTCCTTAGTAATGTGCACATAGTTCTGATTTGGCTCTGGGCTTACAAATAAAATGAAAGAAGCACCACTTCTCTGCATTCAGAGTTTGGAGACTGTGTTGAAATTTGTTCCCCAAATACTGAGATGATCTCTCCTCTGAAGAGGTGCCTATGTTGGTATCTATGGTAATGGTTAACCAATTTAGAGTCATTTGGTAAAGTGCCAGCTAGTGTCCTACCAAACACTAAAACCATGTGAATGATTTCCAAAAACGAGAGAAAATCAGATAAAAAGCAGAGTAGTTAGGTTTTTATCAGAAGTTTTCTGTTGGAAAGAATCAACCTTTTAGTAACACAATATGATGTAATAATATTAAGTCTATTTATGTTTAAGATGAGGTGGAAGAAATTCTTGTAGAGCAAACTCCTGTTTCCCAGTGTTGTTTCCATCCTGCTGGAAGTTACACAGAAATAGGGAGAAATAATTCCTCGTTGACTCAAACGTGCAGTGTCCTATTTCTTAGGTTTCTTTAATAAGTACAATTTGGAGAAAATACTATTTTTAGAGTTAGAATTTCTTAGAGTTTAAATACATTGAATATGAGAAAATAATTGGGAATTACTTAAACCAATATTTCTAATGAATCTTAGGAGACCTCTGGAATTATATTCCCAAATATGAATGAGTAACTGCTCTTCCATTGGTAATATCTGCCTTCTTGGCGGCTCTCAAGCTCCAATTTGCCTGTGCTCGTAATTAGGCATGCACATTCAAAAACACAGTACTTGGAGACACTTTAGATTGTTTTCTTCACCCATTGTGGGGTTATTTACAGGACTGTTCTTCACTGACTGGAGAAATTGCTATTTATACAGAAAATACTTTCACTGATTACCATGGTTTTTTCCCTCCAAAGCAGAACGGTCTCTCTCTCTCACGTGTATACCTGATGTGTACATAAATTTTCAAGGTTGACTACCTGGAATCCTCAGACTGTAATTTTTTTCTTACACTGAATTCTTCCTATGTGTCCAGTACTTTTGAGGAATAAAGATTTATAAAGTTTTAACAATGTTTCTCATGTACCAGAAAGCTATATACAGTGTTTCTGGGGAGACTAGGTATGAGATCAGTGTTTTTGTCTGGGCACATACATCAGTCTGATGTTTCTTTAGATGAATAAAGAAAAACTCAGATATATTGGTGGCTATATATAGTTGAGAAATAAGTAGTAGAAATTAAGGGAATAGGTAGGCAATTAAGTGTTAGAGTGAGCCTCACCACCAGTCAGAATAGTGATGATTAGAGGAGGGTAAAAACCAGGAAAGTTGGAGGAAGTCTTGATCGGAAAAAAAAAATAATGAAACTTGAGTTCACCTCAGAGGCTTTGGGGGTTGCAGTAAACAGTTGAGGTGAGAGAGACTCATGGACAAGAATTTTGAGGCAAAACTGGGCGTAGCGTGTTTGTAATCTAAGGGGACGGGGGGAAGCCATAGGAGGTGGTTGCCTGAGAACTGAGTGGCATCCCAGCAGAAGCTTGTAAGATCTGAGAGACTTGTAAGTAGGGAACCCATCAGGAGGCTATACACATCTTTAAAAGCGTGCTTTTCCTGGTTACCCTTTACTTTAGTTCTCTCCCGAAAGTGGCTTAACAAAGGAAATGTTATTTGGCTTTTTTTACCTGCTTTTGCTCTCTGAATCCTGTTTCCCAAGGTCTTTTCACAGGCTGTTACTAGGTGTTCCTTGAAAAATGGGTGGTCTTTAGCAAACACTGCCTTAAACAAAGCTAGAAGGTTTTGGGTGCGTAACTAATGAGCTGATGCCCATTGTGAAATTATTGGAGGGGAACTGTGTCCTGTAACATTTTCCCCAATACATTTGTCCATAGATGGTTTTTATCCTAAAGCACTGCCATCCACTGGACTAGTGTTCCTTCGAACACACTCCGGAAGTAGTGGATGAGAAATCAGTACTGTCATTTTGTAGCTTTTAAAATAGGGGTGCTTGGGTGGCTCAGTTGAGGTAAGCATCTGACTTTTGATTTTTGTGGAGGTCATGATCTCACAGCTCGTGAGATTGAGCCCCGTGTGGGGTTCTGTGTTAGCAGTGAGGAGCCTGCTTGGGATTCTCTCTCTGCCCCTCCCCTGGTGCTCTCTCTGTCTCTCTCAAAATAAATAAACTTTAAAAAAAAAACTTTTGAAATAAAAACACAAAGCAGTCAACGTAGACCTATAGAATTTAAATACCTACCAGTTTGAGAGAGGAAAAGAGGCCAACTTGTTTCCAGCTTATTCTCAAGTACTAGAGTGAATGTGAGCCGATCAGCTGCCAAGCAGAAGGAGCTGTTCCAACTCTAATTTTAACATGCCACCTTGCATGGCTGTAGGAGTGGTTCCCACATACTTCAAAGAGATTATTTTGTATAAATAGAGACTTTTCCTACTTAACCAAGTGGGAAAGAATCATCATTAGGACTCCCTGCCACCCCCCTCCACCCCCCATCCCCACCAACTTGCAGCCATACAGCCCATTTGTATGGCTTCTGTACTCGCCATCACTGGACAGCACTTAGCTAGCTCACTGCGAAGGGTAACCACTTCTCTGCAGCTCTGGGTGTCCATGAATCAATTTGTATTGAACCACTTTGTGTGACAGTCCTTGGGGTATACTTGTATATTTTGGGTTATTTTGGTGCTAGCAAAGTGGAATGCTCTGGAGGGCAAAGTTAACATTGTTACCTTAGGCTGATTTATAGGACTTTTTTCCTGGAAGGCCGAACTTGCAATGATTTCTCTTTAAAAATTTATTAAAAGATCAATTGTCCCCAATGAGTGGTCATGCCAGTAAGAAATAAGCACTGTTAAAGCATCCATGGAAAGGAGAATTGTGTTATAAATACAGTGAATAGCATCAAATGGCTGGTTTGTGGATGGCTCAAGAGAATTGAGGTGACCCCAGTGGGAGCTAGGACACAATCCTGATAGAAACTGTAAAAATGCTTGGATCTCCTTGTATTCTGTGAAATAATCATGTTGATGAGAAAATCTTGATCTGCATGCTATAAACTAAGGGAAGACCTAGTTTATAACTAACTTACAGAAGGGAGACTGAGCAGAGAGGGAAGGCACAGAAGGCTGAAGTTGGTTTTAAACAGGAATGGCTACTGTGATGCTAGAAGACCATTTAGACTTTTTTTTCCTTTAATTTAGGTTTTCTGAAGCCTCTGTGGAAGTATGGTTTGAAAGAAAGTTGCAGACCCTGTTGAGTTTCTTTTTGTTTTCTTATTTTACTATAGTATATTCTACCTCTAGTGTTTCATTGTGTTGATTTGATGCTGCTCTTGTAAGTTTGAGGTGGTACAAGGTAAAAGACTGAAATGAGTTGTATTTGTCAAAATTCCAGCACTTACAAATAGACTTCAAACAAACACTTGATTAAGAAATGACTCCTTGGGGCGCCTGGGTGGCTCAGTCGGTTGGGCGTCCGACTTCAGCTCAGGTCACGATCTCGCGGTCCGTGAGTTCGAGCCCCGCATTGGGCTCTGGGCTGATGGCTCAGAGCCTGGAGCCTGCTTCCGATTCTGTGTCTCCCTCTCTCTCTGCCCCTCCCCTGTTCATGCTCTGTATCTCTCTGTCTCAAAAATAAATAAACGTTAAAAAAAAAAAAGAAATGACTCCTTGGGGGGTGCCTGGGTGGCTCAGTCGGTTGAGCATCTGACTTCGGCTCAGGTCATGATCTCGAGATTCATGGGTTTGAGCCCCGCATAGGACTCTGTGCTGACAGCTCAGAGCCTGAAGCCTGCTTCAGATTCTGTGTCTCCCTCACTCTCTGCCCCTCCCCTGCTCATGCTCTCTCTGTCTCAAAAGAGACATGTCTCTCTGTCTCAACCAGTGGTTAGACACCTCAGCTTTGGGGCTGACGTGGATTTAAAATCTCAGCTCTGCCCTTCACTGGCTTTCTGACTTAGGGCTTGTTGCTGAGCTTTTCAGCCTGTGTTCTCCTTGATAGAAATCCAAGTAATAATGCTTACCTTGTAGAGTGTTTTGAGGTTTAAATGCCTTGGTGTGTGCAAGTGTTAAAACACTTAGCAGGAGAAATGGCATTTAATACTGTGAATAATAACAGCTACAATTTACAAAGTAACTTTGCCTTCACTTGTCTATAGCAGAGAGCAAGATGAATTCTTCATGCAGTTATGAGGGTGCAAGTAATAAAATGTGGCCTTTACAATTAGGTGCCCAAATCAGTGAAGATCCAAAAGGAACTGGCAAGAAGTAGTTTTATTTTGGCAGCTTCAGTTGCTAATTCTCTACCTTTCCCCACTAGGCTTAATATGCCATAAACTTACTTCCATATAGAAATGTTGCCTCTGGAGAAGGGAGTAGTGGAGCTCTCTTTTACATCCAGAGGAAATAGTAGAGGAAGAAGGGGTGGGGGAGGGGGGCAGGTGGTAGTTTAAACACATTCTATTCTATAGTTTAATTCAAAGTCACAACATTTTTTAATCTAGTATTAATCCTCTCATGGAGAGGAAGTTGCCATGTTTGGGATGGAGGAACCTCGTAGAGATTTTCTGAAGGATCTTCAGTTTTACTCTATACTCAGTGCATTCCTGAGCACAGAAGCCCACCGGACTCCTCAATGTGAAGAGATGCTATGGGGACCCCAGGGATTCTGTCTCCTCTCTCTACCTGCAGCAATTAAGCGAGGAATCCATACTCTCCTAGAAAACCACTGAGAGTTCTTAAGGACTAGAGTTAATACTGTCCTTCCCTTGAGGTGATATAGTCACATCATCAGAAACAATAATTGCATTCATTTCCAAATGTAGGAGATGATAGTAGCTCTATTGAATTGACTTGAACCACTTTTAATGCCATCAATGCCTCCATCAGCTTTGAGCAAGTACTGTCACTAATGTTGTATGTATTCATAGTGCCTGTAACTGAGACAGCCTCAGAATTTTCTCTACCTTGTAAGTTTGAAGTTGTATTAAGTACAGATAGGGGGGATTAAGTGTGTAAATCTCCTGGTTTAATAAGAATTTGCCTGAGGTCAGGTAGTCGTTTGGGCAGCACACAGACTAGAATTTCCCTGAGGTCAGTACAAAAGAAGGCATGCATATGAGTGGGGGGTACCATTTTCCCCCAACAGTTAAACAGTTTATCTAATTCAAGAAGACCTCAGTTTAGAAATGGGTTGCATTCTATGAGTTAGGAACTTAGTGGTATGGAATCCTAAAAGCATTTTTCCTGAAAAAAGTGTTCACCTATTGGAGGGTAGGCTAGCCAAAAAAAATTCTCCATCCTCTCTATCCTGAGTCTTTGGCAAGGAAGTCCTGAGATCCTCTGTCCAAGCCATGAAATAGGCAAGAAGAGAGGTGGGCAGGAAACAGGGGAAGCCGTTGAGTATAGACAGGGAACATCCAGTCTTATGGTAGTAAAGTGGAAATGAAGAAGGGTATCAAGTTCAGTGGAAACCATATTTTCTCACATAAGATTGTGAACAGATAGTACTGGAGAGCTTAGTGTTGATTTCTTGGGAAAATCCCTATCCATACAGTGATAGGAAAATACAACAGTGATCTTGATGGTGATGGCTTTAGCATAAGATACGAAGAGTGTTTGACACCAGGATGTTTCAGCAGTGAAGCTAAAGGTTGCCTCATCCAGAAAGGCCTTGTAGTTGCTCTGTACCTAATTTTCCTATAGCTTTCTTAATGTTTGAAAAGTACAAACACATAAATATGAAAATTATCTTGTGTTGCCTTTTCTTACCTGTTTCTTTGGTACCAAGTCCTATAAGATTTGTCTATTGCAAGATAATTCATATATTCTAATTCTTCAGTGATGAGGAAGGGAGAGGAGAAAACATTGTTTGAAAGTGAAACAAATCTTATATAGACAGGGGTGCTTCTGGTGATTAAAATTATGTCTGTTTGCTTATAGTCCACTTAATCTGTTAGGTTTAACATGAAATATCTAAAATGTACTATACTGGAGGAGGCTATGAGAAAAAAGGAGTAATTCTTTATTCATAATTAGCTAATGCTATAAAGCCATCTTATCCCCAACAGTATGCTAGTCTCTGCTGGAAGGAACGGGTTCATTGGTCATCTTTGGAAACTGACTAGAATGCTACCCATCCCGCCCCCCCCCCCCATTTACATGGGAAAATCTATTCTCCTTTCCCATGGAGTGATTCATCCACACTGGCCCCAGTGGGCTAGTTGTGTGATTAAACCAAAAGGTTTGTGGATCTTTAATGCACGCGCAATCCTTTTTTTTTTTTTCTAGCAGATTTATGCCACAGAAATCGAACTATTAAAATAGTAAGTATGCAATTTTTCTTGTGAAAAGACGTTTTATGTTGATATTGTTTCATATTTTAATATAGTAAGATACAACAACCAACACTGGTGTATGAACAGACATTTTGAACTGAATTCATTATCTTTTATTTTAGATTTATGTTGAAGTATTATTACTATTGAAAGTATTACAGTTACTTTCATGTGAGTTAAAACTCAGCTGTAACAATTCATTGACTAAATATTATGATGGTAGTCAACTTTCAGTTGGAAGTGTTAATTATTCACCTCATGCACTCATAAAAAAGATTTACCAACAGTCTCCTAGGAGTAGAAGGCATATTGTCTCTTGGCATATTTTACAAACAAGCTTTTCCTACACTCCCAGTGCAAGGTTATTACACTTTCTCTTCTGTGACACTCAGAAAGGCTGTAGATAATCACATAGGATTGGATTTGTCATATGTTAAAAAATGATGTATGTTTTTCTTTGACTTAATGGTCATGGGAGGCTTCATTTAATTGGCTTTATGTGTTAAAGAACATCTTGATTAAGCGATTATAAAGAAACAATATTTTCATGAATATATGTACAATAAAATACATACATGTTAGGTTTTGATTTAATGGTCATTTAAAAACTATTCTAATTACTTAAAACTTAACAAGGAACATTTTTATTAAGGTTTTACTTACAGGACATTGTTTTTTTTAAAGATAACATCAAAAGGGGAAAATAGGTTTTTGACTTCTCATCTACTCTCTGGGATAGTATTAGGAACTTGGAGTGCAGAGAAAAGGGTAGGGCCAGGGTCTGCATTTGTCTTGAATAGTCCTCCAGCAGTCAGATAGAGGTACATGCTAGGGACAGAGACAACTAATTTCAATTCTAAAATTTCCATTGAAGTATGCTAGCCTTTCCTTTTCTTGACTCTAACAGTTAACATTTTTTTTGTGGGGTTTCATTATTTAAATGCTGCTTCCTGGTTACTCAGTATATCCTTGAAAACTGTCTGCTTTAACTTACTAATATCAGACAATCACTGTAATGATCCTTCTTAATTTTTTTGAGCTTTCTTGTCTTTATTTTTTTCTGAGATTACTCATGTTTGTGGTTTTTCTTGATTCTTTTTTTAAATTGTTTTTTCTAATGATTTTTTTTTAAGTGAACATACTACTTGGTTGAAACTTCTTAATTGTCTCTACTCCACTCCACTGATGCTATTTACTTTTATTTCCTAACTTTGAAATCTATCATTTCCTTTGATTACAACCCCTGTCCTATTATATGTGAAGCCCTCTGCTTTCCAATGTGGTCTACATATTTACCTTGTTTTTCTCTTCTTTCATTAGTGACTACAGGTTTTTCTTTTTACTCTAGTGTTTGATTTTGTATGTTTGGCATAGCTACCATCTTTTTATCTGTTAATTAAAGGTGTAACACCCATTTGGCTTTGTTTAGGACAGTCTACCTATTTCTTCCAGTTGTGATGCAACCATCTTGTGTCTCAGGGTCCTAAATGACACACACTAGTCTCACTACTACGAAGCAGAGTCTTCTATTCTTTTTTCATAAAATAGGGACATTTCTAGGCCTTTGGGTCTTGCTGTGGCTAGCAAGCAAAACTGGAGTAATAGAGTCTGGCCTTGTTTCCGTAGTACCAGTACATAAACAGACTTGGTTGCTCCTAATGACTAATGTTACCACATTTTCCTATTACTGTTACTATGATGGCTTCTTAGGATCAGGGTTTGGGAATTCCTGTGGGGCTTAATATCTCAGAAAGATTAAGAATATACTTAGGATGTTTGTTACTGAGTTGGGATTTCAGTTGTAAAGAAAGGAATGGCAAAAAATAGCATATCCACAATAAAAGAAACAAAAACAAGTAAATGTTATCAACTATAATTCCTTAAAATCTGAAATGTAAATTGATAAATCCTTTTGCCACTTTGTACCGAGTATCCTTGATTCTGATCTAAAATGAAGTCCTATATTTGACCTTGGATGATTTCTTGTCATGTTGTTCTAACCCTTTTTAATGAAATCCAACCTACCATCTCTTCTATCTTACTATGTAACCTCTCCTTTTGGTATGGCCTAGTGTATATAGGCATTCATCTGGGGTTATTCCAAAGGTCAGAGAAATTGCAAAGGTGGTTTGTCACTTTTCTAATTTGCTAATCTCCCATGCATTGCACAAGATTCTAGCATCACCTAGGAACAGAGCCCAAGGGATGGGGCCAGGGCCTCAATTTGAGTTGTCTCATAATAGTTAAACTGCAGGTACAGCTAGGTCCATGCTCGGGACAAAGCCAACTATTTGCAATTTCAGTAGGAGTGGGAAAAGCACTACACCTGGCATGGGAACTTGGATAAAATGGTTAGCACTATAATTCCTTCCATAAAATAAAAATTTTTAGTGTATATAAAATATAGTTTTAATGTAAATATTTTAATATGTATTAAAATTACAGTTTAAGCCCAATGTTTCTCCCAGAATAAAGCCAAATTTAACTTACTGTGTGTTAATTTGTACAGGATGCTTGTTTTCTGATAATGTAACTTAATCATGAGGGAACAAAAAAGGCTAATGGCTTCTCTGCAAATGATCAAATTAAAGCTATGAAGTAGTATGTACATCACCTCCCCGCGATGCAGGTTTTTTAAATCTATTTTTGTTCAAATGATTAATTGAAAATTCATATTTGGTGAACTGTTTTAAAGTTAGAAATAATAGGTTTCTGATAATAAACATCAGAAATAGTTTTTCATAAGACACATTTAGAAGAACTCAGGACTATATGTTCATAATTGTTGAGGGAATGCCTTTCTGAAAGCTTTTAATGGATATAGTCCTTAGGAAATACAATTACACAGAACTAAAAAAATAGTGATTTTATAGAATTTTGGAATTGCCCTTTTATTTCAAGCTGGAAGAAAAGTAGTTAATGTAAGCGTTGGGGCATTAAACAAATGACAGCGGAGTTCCGGATGACCATCAAAGTGACATTTACAATATTCCTAGTCTGACTTTACAATCCTTGAGTTTAAATCACTGTAAAGTTGCAGGCTGTGCAATGTGTTTCATACCTTTTAGTGGTTGAAAGGTAGGAGTGCAGTATGTGTGTGGTCTGAGTTTTTGTGGACGTGATCTGCATTTAATCTGGGGAAATTAATTCCCTAAGCTGCTGGCAGGCAGCATGTACTTGTTAATTATTCAGGTGGATGACAAATGCAGAGCAGAGGTTCTCGCAAAGACAAAGTTTGTATGATGCGTGTTTAGTAACTGATAGGCCTGACATTCAGTGGTGTCTTATTCAGTGCTAATCCTAATAAGCTGCCTGGTGAGATGAACGCCTTTCCTCCTATCCTCTGCAGAGAAAACAGAGATCTGAAAGAACTTCATTATGGCGATAAATCCTGTGCTTCATGGTCTTCTTGGTGAAAAGGTAACTTGTCCCGATGGGTAACAGCAGAAAGTCAGGATGCTGGTGTGATAACAAGTCCTAAAGCAAATAAAGCTTCCCATCAAGGCATGGCCATCTTCTGTGTTCCCTGGTGAAGGTGATTGCAGCTTAATTTTGTGCATGTAGTGTGCATAGAGTGTAGACCTTCAAATTCAGTAGCATACCACTGACAGTACGATAGTTGGTTCAGAGTTTCAAGTGGTAGGGAACCTCACCCCTGCCCCCTTCTAATTTAAGGTGATTAGGTTTAGGAAGGCTTTCATATATTTCTATGCTGATAGGTTTTGTTAGTATGGAAAGATTGCCCGTGGGGATCATAGAGTTACCTTTCTAAAACTTTGAGATCTGGCTTTCTCTCTCAAGCTGCACTCTTTCTGTCACTGTTAAGTAAAATGTATACAGAATTGATTGGATCAGCTAGAAATTACTGCTTGGGCAATTCTTAAACATTAGTTGTCATGACTATATTTAAATCGTCCGCTCTAGTTTGCCTCTTCTTAAATCTTCAGGCTTGATTGATGCAATGCCAAATCATAATTTAGCTAAGCCAATTCAGTTATAAAAAACTGAAGCTAGTTTGTAGACACAAGAGAGAGACAACCTGTTTGGTGAGAACCATAAGCAGGTTGAGCACTGAACCATGAATCGATAGCTCAGTTTTGTCATTACTTAAAATTGTGAGCTTGTACATGTGACTTAGCTTCTCTGGGCCCAGTTTCCTTCTGTGGGAAATGATACAGTTGAACTCAATATGTAGTCTTCATTTCTATGGTATTACTTTACTTTTTTTTGGCATTGTGAGTATATACCCATAATCTGACATTTTAGATAGGCAGTCTTTAGGAACAAGAGTTTTTGTTAGTTTCTGTATGTGTGTATGCCAGGCAGAATATTTAGGTTGACGTCCCATGAAGGTCACTCAAGACCATGAAAGCCTCCTCAGTGGCACCTCTAAGTTTTAGCTCTGCAACTTGTTCTTTTAGTGTTGGGGTGTTTAATTCACTACTGAGTAATATTTTAAATGTCATTTTGATAGTTATCTGGAACTCTCTTGTCACCTGTTTCATGTCTCAACATAGATATTAACTACTTTTCTGCCACTTGATCTAAATTCTAAAAATGGTAATGCCTGAATGTAATAACGAACACATTAATCCAGAAATTAAAACACACCGGCACTCAGAAGACCTACCTGTTCAGGGCCCTTTTAAGTTATTTACCTTTTCACTCTGGTAGTAATTTCATCTTCTAACGCCATAGATCAGTTAGTTTTTTCTCTTCTTGAACTTCATATAAATGGAATCCTACAGTATGTATTCTTTTATGTTTGACTTGTTTTACTCAACATTATGTTGGTGAGATGAGTTGTATGCTTATATCATCATAGTGGTTCATTCTTCTTGCTGTACAGGGTTTGGTTTTAAGAATGTACCACAGTTGGGGTCCTTGGTGGCTCAGTTGTTTGAGTGTCCAACTTTGATTCAAGTCATGATCTCATGGTTTGTGAGTTCGAGTCCTGAGTTGGGCTCTGTGCTGACAGCTCAGAGCCTGGAGCCTGCTTCGATTTCTGTGTCTGCCTCTCTCTCTGCCCCTCCCCTGCTCATGCTTTGTCTCTCAAAAACGAATAAATGTTAAAAATGTACCACAGTTTACTAACTTTACTATGGGTGAACATTTCAACTCTTACTAATAGTGTAGATATTAACTTTGTTCGTGTCTTTGTCATGTATTCATTTCTGCTGGATGTACATATATCTGGATGCATACTTGATTAGTTATAGGCTTTGTATATGTTTATCTTTGGTAGATGCTGCTAGTTTTCCAAAGTGGTTATACCAAATTACACACCCATTAGTGATATATGTGAATTGCAGTGGCTCCTTATCTTTGCCAACACTTTTTATCGGTCATATGTATATTATATATGATATATATTTAATAACTATAATTTTTGAGAGAGAGCGCACATGCTCGAGTTGGGGGAAGGGCAGGGGGGGGTAGGGAGGGAGGGAGGGAGAGAGAGAGAGAGAGAGAGAGAGAGAGAGAGAGAGAGAGAGAATATGAATATGAATCTCAAGCAGGTTCCATGCCCAACATGGAGCCTGATGTGGGGCTTGATCTTAGGAAGTATTAAGATCACGAACTGAGCTGAAATCAGGAGTTCAACACAGAACTGACTGAGCCACCCAGGTGCCCCTCTGCCTTCCATTTGTAGCCATTCTGGTAGATGTGTGATTTTAATTGTCATTGAGTGATGATAAGTGAAGTTGAATACAGTTGTTGAGGTTTAGTGATCATTCAGTATTCACTTTTGTGTTTTCAGGTGTTTTTGCCCAGTTTTCTGTTGGGTTATCTGCCTCTTTGATTAATTTACAGGAGTTACTTATGTATTTCGGATAAAAATCTCCTTGCTATATAAAAATATCCCCTCTCCCTCTGAATCTTTTTATTCTTTTAATTTTGTCTATAGAGAAATTCTTTAATATTTGAGATTTATTTATTTTCTATATAGAAACATTTGTGACCTATTTAAGAGGTCTGCCTACTCCAGTGTCCTAAAAATGTTTACATGTTTTTTCTTCAAATATGTAGATCTTCAGTGTATCTGGAATTACTGTTTGTGGATGGCATGAAGTTGAGGTGTATATGAGTATCTAAATAGTCTAGTACCATTTATTTAGCTGGCATTAGCTTACTCCCACTTGCAGATGTATTCCATTAATTATAAATTAGGTTACCATACGTGTGGGCCCAATATCCATTTTAATTTCCGTATTTTACAGTCAGTTTTCCCCACA
Organism: Acinonyx jubatus; assembly: GCF_027475565.1. Taxonomy (NCBI): domain Eukaryota; kingdom Metazoa; phylum Chordata; class Mammalia; order Carnivora; family Felidae; genus Acinonyx; species Acinonyx jubatus. The sequence continues at coordinate 81,030,570 of NC_069386.1, forward strand.
TTCAGTATGGGTTTATAGGGAGTCTATTTATAAGTTGTGGCCATTTGACTGATCCGAAGATGATAATGGCAATGATAATGGTGAACTATCTAATGGACTACCGACTTTGAGGTAGTATCATACTGGACAGTTAGCCTAATTATTCATATTTAAAATAAGCTTTTTTAAAGAAATGAGACTTGAGGCACCTGGGTGGCTCAGACGGTTAAACATCTGACTCCTGGTTTTGGCTCGGGTCATGATCTCACAGTTAGTGAGATCGAGCCCCCTGTCAAGCTCTGCACTGACAGTTCGAAGCCTGCTTGGGATATTCTGTCTCTCTGTCTCTCTCTTACTCTCAAAACAAATAAAAAAATAAAACATTAAGAAATCAAGAAACGAGACTCGAAGTTACAGAGCTAGTAAATGCCAAATGTATATTCTACTCAAGTTCTAATTTCAAGCTATAATTATTCCTGTATTGTACTAATTTAAGAGTACATTATCAGGGCCACCTGACTGGCTCAGTCAGTGGGAAATGCAATTTTTAAATATTTGTTAAAGTTTATTTTGAGAGTGAGAGAAAGAGAATCCCAAGCAGGCTCTGCACTGTCAGCAGGGAGCCTGATGTGGGACTTGAACTCAAAAACTTCAAGTTCATGACCTGAGCTGAAATCAAGAGTCAGACACTTAACCAACTGAGCCACCCAGGTGCCCCACTGGGGCATGAGACTTTTGATCTTGTGGCTATGACTGTGAGCCCCATGTTGAGTGTAGAGATAACGTACTTTTTTTTAAAGATTTTATTTTTAAGGAAAGACTAGATTTATACAATCTAAGTTAAATCTCTCTAATTCTTAAAAAGCAAGAGAACAAAACCAGTGTAGGTAAATTATGAAAAGCCTACTGTAATAATTTTGTAGACACAGGTTAAAACTCTAAACTGAGGCTGATTGGGAAGTAGAATCAGTAAAGCCGAATACATTTGCGTCAGTGTCCCCTTTCCCTCGATAGTGATTGGACATGAATGCTGACATTAACTGCAGCTTTGTTCATTCTTGAAATTGTCTGAGACCAAAACCAATGGGGTTTTGGTGTGCGCTGCACAATGGCACCCAGCTAAGGGGGTACTTAGAGGGAACTGAAATTCAGTCCACATTCCAGTAGCCAAGCCGTGCACTCCTGATGCTAAGAAGGAACCTTGGAAGACCTTGTCTAATGTAAACAAAATCTTGGGGCGCCTGGGTGGCTCAGTTGGTTAAGCGTCCAACTTCGGCTCAGGTCATGATCTCACGGTCCGTGAGTTCGAGCCCCGCGTCGGGCTCTGTGCTGACAGCTCAGAGCCTGGAGCCTGTTTCCGATTCTGTGTCTCCCTCTCTCTCTGACCCTCCCCTGTTCATGCTCTGTCTCTCTCTGTCTCAAAAATAAACATTAAAAAAAAAATTAAGAAAAAAAAATCTCAGGCAGGCAATGTTGGCCCAAGTCAGCTCTCATCCTGAAGTTGTACCTGGGACAATGGAGGGTTCCCAAGGGAGGCCTCGGACAGTCCGCTCATCTCTGAGCCTGTAGCATGTGCTGCTGGCCTGTGAGCAAGGGCACCTCTCCTGCTTGGTTCCACTGTGACTGAGCTCAGCCTTGGCGGGTGCTGTAGTAGGAATAAGCATCATTGATGTGGTACTAAATTTGAGGACATAGACTTAAAAATTTGATCAAAGTTGTGGACAACTTAGTATTACCACCTTTGCATATTTTTACGTACAGGGAAACTCAGCATGTATTTCCAGAACTCAAGGACTACCGTATCCATTCCATGGACTCTCTGAATCTTAGGTTCAGAACCCCGGCTTTAATACTCTGCATTACATGTAATAAAGGAAAAATGGAGTTTTAATATAAAGAAGTAGAACTAGGAAACGGTTATACTTGGAATTTAAACATGTTTTGTTTTATTTCATTTTTATTTTTTTAATTTATCAATTTTAATTTTTAAATTTAAGAGACAGAGAGCATGAGACAGAGAGAGAGGATGAGAATCTTAAGCAGCCTCCCTACTCAGCATGCAGCCCGACATGGGGCTCCATCCCATGACCCTGGGATCATGACCTGAACCTCAGAGCATGCTTTGTTTGTTTCAAAGAAACTTTCTTCTGTAAAGGAAAAATACTTAGGGGCTCTCTCTTTCTGTCACAGTAAGTAAATAAACTTAAAAAAAAAGAAAAATCCTTAAATGATAACTAAATAGTATTTAAAATTTGCTCAGGAATTACACTTGAAGAGGACCATGTATAGTACAAGGATGCATAAAGTTATATAAGATGTTTAACCCAGGTAATAGTTGGAGGTCTGTTATAGGGGAAAAGCAAACCAGGAAGAGGTGATATTATTAAATAATGTACTTAAACATACAGCTATCGAAGTATCTAACAATAACCAATTTCACAGTGTTTGCATATGGAAAATCACTAGCAGGACCATGCCTTTACTTGGCTTATACTCTTAGATGCTTGTCTTTGTAACTACTGGGCTCCAAACTGAAGGGAGGGTGGTGAGGAGAAGGGAAATACTCCACTGAGGAAATGGTGGGGTTTCTAAAACCTGAGTTTCCATGGGGTGCCTGGGTGGCGCAGTTGGTTAAGCGTCCGACTTCAGCCAGGTCACGATCTCGCGGTCCGTGAGTTCCAGCCCCGCGTCAGGCTCTGGGCTGATGGCTCGGAGCCTGGAGCCTGTTTCCGATTCTGTGTCTCCCTCTCTCTCTGCCCCTCCCCTGTTCATGCTCTGTCTCTCTCTGTCCCAAAAATAAATAAAAACTTTGAAAAAAAATTAAAAAAAAAATAAAACCTGAGTTTCCCCCCATTTTTTGAATAGAAAAATAATGAACAAGTTTTGGTTTATGAGTAACTTATTCTGTTGAGGACCTCTAGATATTTTGACACAAGTTTATGTAGCCCCCCAAGTTACAGAACTGGCCTAACTCACTTTTTTGCCTCTGTGAAATGTCTGGGGTGGTCAGTGCTCTTAATGATTCTTTGTTCTGGGTTCAGAAAGGAATAATCTTATTTACAAATGATCACCCATGTCCTTGCTAATGAGACATTTTAAACATTGTGAACTGAGAGTAATACTGGGAAAGTAGGTATTCCTATGGTGAACAATCACCTCCGCTTTGAACCACCAATGTTATTTCTTCTGGAATTTAAGGTACAAAGTTGCAGTAGAGAGGCTTTTTGCTGATCCATTAATTAATTGAGCCATTCTTAGAAATTTTAGTCATGACTATTTTAAGACTTACTTTTACCTAGCAAAGAAGCAGCATTCTGAGCTATGTAAATAATTGACATCTACGGAGCCCATCATTTCTTAAGGTACGTGATACATACTGGCATCTATTGCTTTATTCGTAATAGAAAATGTACTTCGACAGTTGTAGCTACATTTATATTGCAAGGGGGTAACATGAAACTTTTGGTTAGCTATTACCTATTTTATCATTCAATAGTAATTTAAAAAGATAATTCTAATTTGAGAATCTAATTTAGAGAAAAATTCATATTTGTGAGGTTAGCTGGAAGACAGCCCGAATTAGTAAAAGTTCTGGAACATACATTACTCCTAATGCATGTCTACATCCCGTGATCTAAATTTTTACAGGATAAGCAATTAGCTTCAGTTTTAATAAAAGTGGGAATTTATTTTTAATTTTGCTAGAAAACCAGCCTCAAATTCTAGTCTCTGCAGTTTGTGCTGTTATGTTTCAAGTCGTTGAGTTTCTGCTGTTGATTATAAATGGGTGCCTCCAACGTGTGGGAATATATCGTTCTCTATGAAGGTAAATGTTGAGCTTGATATATTTTATCACATTATTACATAATGCGAGGCTGAACTTAAAACAGCCCTGAATTCTCAATTATTCTGATTTACTGGATTCTTTATTACATTTGAAGGGTCATCAGTAAGGTAATAAATTGTAATGCAGTGTTCCTAGTTAGAAGAGTAGTGAGGATCATGTGACTAGTTCTTTATAAAATAGCTAGACTCCAAAACAATTTCACCAAACATATAGGTGCACACACACCTGTAAGCAAGCACATGCATACATATACACGTACACATGGTGATATCTAATACATGAACATTTCTAAATGTGTGCCAATTGAAGCCTCGTTTAGTTTCTTTTCTATTGCTTTTTTTTTTTAACGTTTATTTTTGAGACAGAGCATGAACAGGGGAGGGGCAGAGAGAGAGGGAGACACAGAATCCGAAACAGGCTCCAGGCTCTGAGCTGTCAGCACAGAGCCCGATGTGGGGCTCGAACTCACAGACCGTGAGATCATGACCTGAGCCGAAGTCGGACGCTTAACCGACTGAGCCACCCAGGCACCCCTCTTTTCTGTTTTAAAAAAGGCCTCTAATAGAAGTAACTGTTAACTTGTTACTGGGCCTGTTGGTTAGCAGGGTTCATTAAAAAGGAAAAGCTATGGGAGCACCTGTGCTCAGTTGGTTAAGCGTCTGACTTTGGCTTAGGTCATGATCTCGTGGTTCGTGAGTTCAAGCCCTGCGACGGGCTCTGTGCCGATGGCTAAGAGCCTGTAACCTGGTTCAGATTCTGTGTCTCCCTCTCTCTCTCTGCGTCCCCCACTCCCCCCCCTCTCAAAAATAAGCATTAAAATTGTTTTAAAAAAGGAAAAGCTATAAATACTTAACGCTGAAATATATGTAATTTAGAGGAAGACAGCATGGATGTATTTTAAACAAGTATATTCAGGGAGTATCATATGAACAACAATAACTTAAAAGAGTAAAACCTGAAGAAAAAGTGCTGCAAAGTGGTTTGTAGATAGTACAAATAGCAATTGAAGAAGTATTTTTAAAGGTTTTAAAAATTGGATTTTTAAACCTGTGTGTACTGTTAGAAATTCCCAAAGTAGTTGCCTCATCATAGGAAGGGGGTGGACTGATCAGGTATAGGAGGTATGTTGGTGGTTGAGCCTGCTGACCCTCTAGTGAAAGAAATACCTAGAATTAGTCTCAAAGTAACACTTTGGAATTCGGGCCAATAACATCTACTTCTGTAGTTTAGATTATTATGCTTCATGTGACCAAATTTCTGTCCCTGTCCCCATTATGTCTCCTGAGGGTCAGACCTAATCATCCAACATTCTGTTGTTCACAAATGTCCAATAGTTCCAAATGACTTGGACTCCTAAACTGAACTCTGTAGCTCCTGCTAAAACCCGTTCCTCTTCCCTGTTCTCTCTTTAAACATATGGTGTCACTATTAACCCAATTCACAAGCCATAAACTGAGGCATTATTGTTGGTGCTTCCATTTCCATTCTCTGCCCCATGTTCAATCAGGTACCTCCTAACGCTTTTCAGATCTGGACGGCTCTCCATTCCCTCTCCCATAACGCATCACAGCCACCATCGTCTCTTGCCTGAATCAGTCTCTTAATTGTTCCCCTTCCTCCAGTTCTACCCAGCCCTATTCAAGTCCATTTTCCATACGGTCATCTGCTGTTAGGACTTTACTGTGGACAGGTTTATGAGGTTGTTTCCCACTCTGACAACAAACAAAAACTAGCTAGGGGTAGAACACAGTGCATGAGTGAGGGTGGTGTTGGGAGCGGAGAATGAGGGAGAAAGAGAGGATCAGGAAAACCCACCTTGCCACACAGAACCATATACACTAGTGGTTGAGTGTTGTGACTCATTAGAACAACTGGGTTCAGATCATGGATCTGTTAAGCTTGTGGCTGTGAACACCTTGCTTAACCTTTGGGGAAACTTCTTCATTTGTAAGATGGAGATAAAGTAGAAACTAATTTATAGAGCTGCTTAGAGGACTAAGTGAATAATTACGTAAAATATCTGGCATACCCAAAAAGTCCCCTATAAATGTTAGCTATTCTCGGGGCACCTGGATGGTTCATTTGGGCGTCCAACTTCTGCTCGGGTCATGGTCTCACTGTTGGTTGAGTTCAAGCTCTGCATCAGGCTGTGCTGACAACTCAGAGCCTGGAGCCTGCTTCAGATTCTGTGTCTCGTTCTCCCCCACTCATGCTCTGTCTCTCTCTGTCTCTCAAAAATAAATGAATGTAAAAAAATAAAAAATAAATTTAAATGTTAGCTACTCCTACTATTTTTAGTGGATACTGTATAGGAGAGAGTTAAGGCAACACCGCAAGACCCCAGACTAGCCAAACCGGAAGGATGCAACATACAATAAAGCCCCTGCTGCCAGCACAGTGAAGACGGGGAATGTGGGAAGGGGGGAAGGAGGCCCAGGCCTATGGAAGTGGCTGGCTCCTGAGGTTGTACCCTTAAGAGCATTTCCCAGATAAGGTCTGATTCAAATGAAAAGAAGGAAAACTTAGTTGAAGGGGTGGTTCTGGTTCTTCTTCCCGCCCCCAATCTGATTTATTAAGGTAATGGCTTAATTTTCCCATTTTTGTGTATGCGTGCCGACAGCTGTTTTTGCATGTCACGTTGTTATGTTTCAGTGTAGCAGTCTGCAGGCCTCGTGTCTACTTCATTTAGTTACTTGAAAATGGACATATTTTTATCCTAAACAATAGGATGGTTTAAATTTCAGCTGAATGGGGTGCCTGGTGGCTCAGTTGATTGAGCATCCAACTCTTTTTTTTTTTTTAATTTTTTTAGTGTTTCTTTTTTGGGGGGGAGGGGCAGAGAGAGAGGGGGGGGGGAGGAGACACAGAATCTGAAGCAGATTCCAGGCTCTGAGCTGTCAGCACAGAGCCTGACTTGGGGCTAGAACTCACAAGCCATGAGATCATGACTTCAGCTGAAATCAGACGCTTAACCGACCAAGCCACCCAGGTGCCCTGAGCATTGGACTCTTGATTTCAGCTCATGTCATGATTACAGGGTTTTAGGATTGAGCCCGTGTTGCACTCTATACTGACAGCATGGAGATTGCTTGGGATTCTCTGTCTTCCTTTCCCTCTGCCCCTGTCTCCTGCTCACATGTGTTCTGTCTCTCTGTCTCTCTCTGTCTCTCTGTCTCTCTCTGTCTCTCTCTGTCTCTCTCTGTCTCTCTCTGTCTCTCTCTGTCTCTCTCTGTCTCTCTCTGTCTCTCTCTGTCTCTCTCTCTATCTTTCAAAATAATTAAAAAAATTAAAGAAATTTTAGCTAGAAGAACATTTCCAATGTGTGGTGAAAAACATGTTCCGTGTATGAAAGTTTGGTTAACATTCTGGAGATATGATGTGGCTTCAGTATGCCCTGATTCAGTGAGTGGTCCTGAAAATCAGGCTCTAGTGATACACGGTACCCTCTTCCACCTATACCTCTGGCCTGGTTCATCTCAGGGTACTCTGTTGGCCCCAGAAAAGGAGCTTGTTTCCCCGTGCATATTTGCTAATGCTCTTTCTGTCTGGGGACTTGGCCATAGGTCAGTAGAGTTCCTGATGCTAGTACTTTCCTAGGAGTGTTTGCGGTCACAGAGCCTACTCGTGGATCTTTTCTTGGCTACACCAGGATTGGTCATGACATGACCTGACAGCTTTGCCCTTGTGCTCTGCATAGTTACTATCAACCTTGAACACAGTGCTGTTCTATATGGTATTCCAGGGCCTGGTTTACCTCGGTATTACTGCAGAGTTGAATTTGTCCTATATGTTTATGCTTTGACAACTTTCATGTCCTTGGGGTTAAAAGGTGCTAAATACCATTTCTAGTATGATCAGTTGTAGAGAAATAGCATCCTTGAAGATACTGCCAAAGAGCAGTTGGCAAGATTTATTTGCACTGTGAAATTTTAATTGCCTTAGCTTTTGACTTTAAAGTTTTATTTTGAGGTCAGCCCTGCTCCGTCATGGAAGAGCAGAGACTTGGCTGTGTTGAGAGTGATTGGACGGGAACAGAGTTGCAGTAGCATCATCTAGAGATAAATTCCAACACATGTGGGCAAAAACGAAGGATGTTTCTTTTCCAGAAACTATTTTGTGTTTGCTGGGGAGAGGGGAATAATGATGGTCCTATTTAGACTTTTTTGAGAAAGGCTATGTCTTCGGATCTCCGTGAGGGAGAAGTTTCAGTGGGGGCAGTATTAGGCAGAAAGCTTCTATGTGGCAAAAGGAAGAGAGTGGGGACATTGTGTGAAGAAAAGGAAAACTCTCCAAAATTTAAATAAACTGTTGATGAGAAGAGCTCACATTTACCCCTAAAACCTTACGGAATCTGCCTTGAAGAAACACAAAATGAAAAAAGCAAAAGTGTAGAACGGTATCAAAAATCGATACGGCTCTCCAGCTACATTGCAGACTCACTGTAATGTTGAACATTGCATCTCTGTGTACGGTGAGTTCATTTCTGTAAATATCAGAAGGACCTTGTTCTAACACTTTCACTTATAACAAGGTCCTTGAGAACCCCATAGAGTAGAGCATTACAGTATAGCTTTAGTATCATTCTAAAAATTTATTGATATGTCCAAGTGATTTTTTTTTTAAGTCTTGAGCTTGTTTTCCTCCCTTACTTGTTCTCCTTCAGAGGATGATTCCTTTTTAATTCACATGGGTAAAAGTCCGTAAGTTGCTGCATTTGTGATTAATTCTATTTGAAATTCCTTTTCAGCCACACTGTTGTGAGTTATAGAAATTTTATGTGCAGTGAACTTGTTAAAAAGAAGCCGGATATTTTCTGTGGCTCTTTTATTTTTAAAAGCTGCAGAGCATTTTAGGGCAAACATCTTACCTTTTGAGAAAACATGAAATAAAAATACGTTAGGCAGAAGCCAGCGTGGAATGTTAGTTGTCTGTGTGCCTCTACTGAGATTGTGTTGAATGCCAGTTGGCTAGACTCAAGAACATTTAGATGTTGTGTCTGAGAGGAAGCAGTGCATGGCCATAAGCCACATTAAGTTCATTAGGTGCAATTGCTACATGACACAGTTAATATGGTGACAGAAATAAACTCTTCAGTGACTCAATTCTAGTGGCACCAATTTTAACCAATTTATCAGACAATTGAGTATGTTTTGCAATTGGGATGGATCTTAAAAAATATGGTGCCCATTTTCTTGTTTGGTTTATTTGACTTTGTAGACACAGCTCAGTTTATGAAGATGCAGATATGTATTCACTAAGCATGTAAGCATTGATAATGAGGGTTGGTCTGTTAACTGGTGCTTGAGGGAGGTTTTACTAATGAAACTAGAATGCATCTAGAAGGTGTTTATGGGAAAGCATCCAATGTATCTTGCAGAAGTGTGTGTGTGTGTGTGTGTGTGTGTGTGTGTGTGTGTGTATGCATTTCAGTAATCTATTTTTGTAAGAAATAGAAAGGTTAAAAATCACCAGTTATATTGGGACGCCTGGGTGGCTCAGTCGTTGGAGCGACTGGCTTCGGCTCAGGTCATGATCTCATGGTTTGTGGGTTTGAGCCCTGTGTTGGGCTCTGTGCTGACAGTTCAGAGCCTCGAGCCTGCTTCGGATTCTGTGTCTCCCTCTCTTTTCTGTTCATCCCCCACTGGTGCTCTGTCTCTCTCTCTCAAAACTACACATTAAAAAAAATCACTAATTATAACATATAAAACAGGTTATAGTCATGTTTTTAAATGATCAAATGAAAATCTATAATTTGCAAATAATCACATCACCTATATAACTGACAATACAGTCTTTCTACACTTTATCTCAGGGCGTGTTAAATTTCATTTAAAAAAACCCGCATAAATTAGGACTCTTAATCCATTTTAAGGCTGAGAAAACTGAATGAGAGCAGTGTAGTAGGAAATAAAGCAAAGAACTACCACAGTAGTGATGGTTCACATAATCTGACCTTTCTGTTGTCCACATCGATGCCTTGAATAGCAACGTGTTCAGTTCTGAACTCCCTTCCATGTTCTAAACTGTGTATCTGGCTACAGATTACGATCTGGCTTTAACACTTTGAGCTAGATTACATAGATTGTTAAAACACAGCAAAAACTACTCTTAGTTAGAATGACTTAGGCAACAGTAGATACTATGCAGATAAATTGCAGGATCAAGCTTAGTGTTAATTAGTCCCAAGTCTGTTCCAGTTGTAGCAATTGGTGCTATGTTAATAATGCATGCATGGATGTTGAACACATATAATTTATGGAGAAGTTTGATTAAAAAATATGCTGCTGGAAAAACAAAATCAAATCTTAAAGAAATAGTCTAGCAAGGACATGGGTCAGACTGATGAGTCTTTGCTAGTCTGACTATTGTCTTTCAAGATTATGCCTATTAAAGAATAGATTAGATGGGGAGAAATGTCCTTTGCTGCTTCTTGGAAGCTTGATATCAGGGATATATCAACTGTATTGCCTGTGATACTGGAATAGTTACACAAAATAAAGTCAGTCAAAGTTGGATACCAGCTTGCTTTAAGCACAGTACATTCTGGAGCTAGGAAGCCTAGAATGAGTGGTCTCTTCATATCTTTGCTGTGATCAAAGTTCCAAATTTTTTTGAAGACATTTCTTTATACTGATATACGAACAAAATTATCCAAAATAGACTTTCCCTTCCCCTTTGTGAAATTTTGGAAATGATTATGTAAGAAAATAAAAGGCAGTCTTAGTTTCTAAAGCACTGGGCATCATTTTCAAGGGACTACGTTTATCCTTAAGTCTCTAGTTCGGGGAATGATTACTAAGGTCATCCCAAGGATAATAGCACCAGTTGAAAAGAAGTCTGTTGATACTTAAAGTGCTGCCCAATGGCGCTTGTCAGCTCACATCCAAGTGGGTTCACACCCAATGTGGGTTCATCCCATGTGTGGGAGCCAGGGTGATCCTAACTGGGCTAAAGTGACATTTTCAGGATTGTTATGTGTCACAAGTTGTGTTGATGAAAATAAATAGATAAATAAAAAGGGGAAACAAATAGCAAATCATTAGATTCAGTGGTTGAACCTTTTGGAAGATGAGGAATATGACTGTGTCTCAGACTGCCACAAGGTAACTCCTCTAAAATGAGAAAAGCTGTTACTTTAAGCACAAGGTAATGATAATATTTTATTAGAAGTGATGACAGAGTTGAATATGAAATTTGTTTTTACTGTGCATGCTAACCAATATGAACATCTAGTCATGAACACAATTAACAAACCATAAAGGTGACAACTTTTTAGAGATGGGTGTTGTGGCATTTTCGTGACTAGAATCCCTTAGATTATATCCCCAGGCACTGGAATTTATTTTTATTATTTTTGACTTAAGAGAGAGAGAGAAAGTGAGTGTGTGAGTGGAGCAGAGGGGCAGAGGGAGAGAGAGAGAATCTGAAGCAGGCTATAAGCTCAGTGAGGAGCCTGACACAAGGCTCGATCCTACGACCCTGGGATCACGACTTGAGCTCAAATGAAGAGTCAGACTCTCAACCGACTGAGTCACCCAGGTGCCCCTCCAGGCACTGGAATTTAAGGAAAAGTTCTCCCAACAGTTTTCTCAGGAGTGTGAAGTGCTGAATTACTCATTTTCTGTATTTTACTCGTATTGGCTAAAGGATTTTCAAGAAACCTTTGTGTGCGTATATGTGTGGAAAACATGGACAAATTATTTTTCAATGCCATAAAACCTTTGACTTGAGAGTAAACGTACTGCCTCCAGATTTTGCAAACATGGGGTCTTTGGTGCCTTCCACACATTAAAAAGGAAGGATTCATGGGTGAGAAAAAATCGTGATCAATAATTTTTAGATTGTTCTATTTCCAGAAAATAATTACAGAAGGCAGATATTAACCATCTGTTTACCTCAAGACTGATATACAGGAAGTCTAAACGACTTGCATCAGTTCACACAATAAAATAATACAAAACCAAGAATACCATACAACTTCCTAATACTTCATTTCTGGGTGCTACTGAACCAGATAGACTTTCTCCCTTAATACGAAGAAGAAAATGAATCTCTTAAAATGATCTATCTGAAAATAAATGTGTGTGGGTGTGTCCATATGTGTGCACATTGGTTTCTTCTGTCTTCAGGAGTGGGTTGAGGGCCCTTTGGCTATCACTGGAGTTTGAGTGGCATTGGCCATTGTATAGTCGGTTTCTCTGGTGCCTCTGGGCAGGGTGAAGGCTGCTGGTAGGTGTTCCCTATTTACCAAGAGGGATTGGGGAGTTAAGTAGGCCTCCTTCTGAACTAGAGTCTCGACCACAGGATCCCTCCAGTTACTTTCTCGCTGTCACCAGGCCGAACAATCCAATGACCAAGTTAGATACACAACTATAGCTTCATGCAGTATGAACAAATGTATTTTCTATCAAGTGGTCGAGGGTTAAAAAGAGGTGTTTACAGGATAGCAAACTGGCTTCCCGTGTTATTTACCAGTTTTCTTATATCAACACTTGTTGAGATTGAACCTTTTTCTCCAGGTATCTGGTACTGGTACTGTGTGAAGTACCAAGTGTCAGGAGCAGTGGCAATCACACAGCTGAAAGCACATCTATGTGAATACTTAGTTCTTAGGGGCACCTAAATGTCTTGCTCGGTAGAATGTGTGATTCTTTTGATGTTGAGTTTGAGCCCCACATTGCGGGGGGGGGGGGGTTAGAGCTTATGTAAAAAAATAACATGTTTTTAATGGTTAGAATAAATTCAAAATTGAATTGCTTTGTATATTCCCATCTTCTGGATTTCAATGCATTGAAAGATGCCTGTCTGCCTTCCAGAGCTAAAGGGCGGAGACGAACCGTCTCCTCTATCACGATGGCTAATTGGACAACTGGCTGTTTATTGCTGGAAATCACTTAAGACTATTGTGTATCATGTGCAAAACAAAACAACAAAACAAAAGTAGTCTTGAGAAATCCAGGCCTGCTAATGGCTGTAGCCACCTGTTGATTGTGCTGAGGTGTTTTAAAAACAAAAGAAACCTTTTGGGCAAGCATCATAACTGCATCGTGTTCAAACAAACGATTGAGTTATACAGTATAGCCTGTGAGTTTTCTCTTAAGAAGAAAATACATTTAAGAATCTGCTGTGACAAATCAATATCAAAATGTGTGCAAAATTACAAGAACAAATAGAATGTTGTTTTTGACTGGTTTGTTTATATTGAAACTATATTATTTTATGTGAAGTATGTGTAATAGAGCATTAGATTTGAAAACTCTGTGTTGAATATCATTTCTGACAGCCTTTTTTAGGGTCACTAAAATTCCAATAATTCAGTCTAGAATTGAAGTCGATTCCAGAGAAAAATTTAATATAGTCTGCTTGCCTGCCAGCTTCAACATAGTTTCAGAGCATTGAAATGGTTTGACACATTGAAATATAAAGTGCATTTGTCATATCTATTGGTGGAGTATTTTATGTGATCGCATCTAACAAAGATCAAGTTAGAGTAAAACTTATACTCGTTTTTTTTATGTGTTTGTGAAGAGGATTTTGTTTTATCTTGTTTTCTTTACAGTCTTGATTTGATTTATTACAAAGTCCAATAAACTATTCCTGGTAATAATAAAGAAACACATTGCCTGAACCAATTTTGAAATGCAGTGGAACATCTCTATATTACCACAATCATTTGCTATTTCAAAGACCCATATGAATTGAGGATTGTGTCACAGAAGAGGTACTTTCTAAATGAGCATGAGGTTAGAATGGAGTTTCAATTTCCAATTCTAGCAAATAGAAATTGTGTCATTAGAAGAAAGTTTATACATCTTTGAACCTCAGCTTCCTCATCTATAAAATGGGGGTGATAACTACTAAGCATATAGGCTTTTTGTTGATTTTGTTTGGGTAAAGATTTAAGGTGTTAGGTATATAACCCTAACTTACTGCCTATCCTCAAGCAGTTATGCTCCAAAAAGTTTTATTACATTCTTAAGGCTTCTAGGAATTGCATTTATAGAATGATATCTGGATATCTGGATAGAATGGATAGATCCAAGTATTAGCGTACCAGGAAATACCACAATGAGACTCCAGTGTTTTTCTTTATTTAAACAAAATAGTGCTTTAGATATTACAAAACTCATTTAATTTTCCCAGTGTATATTCAAGCCTGCATGATTATTTATGTTTGAGCTGTTAGGGGCTGCTTGTGGCGAGAGTATAAAGTCTGTTTCACATATTCCATTGGGCAGAGATTAAACTGGGCTGGGCCTTAGCATTGTACAGCAATGCCATTTATGGGAGTATACGGATCTCTTTTACATTTATAGTCATGTACTCATAACCTTTTATGTATAAATGTATCTATACATTCAGATGTCGATTTTAATAGTTAGAAAACAAGTAGACTAACCTAAGTACAACTTGGACACCAGTTCTTTAAGACTCTTTCTGTGTCCTGGCTAATAGCTTCCAGCAGTAGTGTTTTGCTGATTAGGTTACAATATATTATGTTGACTGAGGACTTCTGTTTAGCAGAAGTCATTTCAAGACTCTAATCTTAATACCCAATTCATTTAAGAAGTATAAGACAAATTTTACATATATATTTACATTTATATATGTGTACATAAATTTTATATGTATACAAATTATATATATATATGTATGTAGTATAGACACTTAAATATGCATGTGTAATCTTGCTTAATGTATCATAATTTGAGTGCTTGAAAACGTTAAACATTTAAATATTTAGCCTACAGATTTTTATGTAGGACTGATGTTTTATGATCTGCCTATATAAAATGATTTAACTGGGTTATAAATTTAACATTCAACCAAGACTAACATTCGCCCCAAAGTGTGTTCTACTGACCTCAAGTTCTACAATGCTAATAAGAATTATTTAAAAGAAGGTTTCCAGGTTGAAATAAGTGTGGAAAATAGTGAGTGAAAGCATTTTTACAGTAAAATTTCTTAAAACATTTAATTTATTCATTTCTAAATTACATAATAATAGACCATGAGAAGGTTGTCTCTGATAGACTGTTTGCCTAACCTTTTTCGACACAAAAGCCTTTGCAATTTTTTAAAGTATTTTACAACATTAATAATCAATAGAGCACACTTTGGAAACTCTAAGATTAAATGGAATGTACTACATACTTTCCTGTATCAGTAGATCCATTCTGGAGATCATAACAACCCCAGCTACTTGAACAGAGAAAAAATAATATAAGAAAGTTAGTGACTAAGTGTAAAGTTCTTAACTAGCGTAAAATGAGAATGTGACTTATCATGTAGGTAACAATTTTGGGAAGCAAGTACTACAGTCAGGACTGGGTGGCAGGGAGAGACAAGAGAGGCAGATGGAATTAATAAGCTTTAGAAGCTTGGAGGAGAGACCCCATTCAGCTGAGATAAGTCTTCTGAATAGGGGACGACGACCAGCTTGTGCTCCTGTCTCTGAGGAGGCAGGCGATGAGACGGATTCAGCAAGTGTTAGGAAAATGACAAACTGTTCAGCTGTTGCCATTGGAAGGAAGTGTTACTATTGGGGTGAAGAAACACTGCTGGGGTGAATAGAACCAGCCAGGAAATGCAGAGAGAGAAGGTCTGGGCTTCCTCTTTCAGCCCTGCTGTCTCCCTTCCCTGCCCCCCCTGGCATTGCCTACATGGAGCATCTGGCCAAGCAGAAATGGGGTTTGCAGGCCCCAGCAGCACAGGGCAGAACATAGAAGGATGGTTTCAAAGCTGATAATAATAGCTAATAGGCACAGTTGCTTTATTAAGAATCCTGGCTCTTAAAAAGAAATGTTAGAATTATTTCAAAATGGTCCCATTGTCATCTTAGATTGAATTTGCTATAGTAATTCACAAAGCAAACCAACTCACTTTATAATTTATATCCCCAGGAGCAATATTCCATTATTACATTAATACTCTATTATTAATGTACAGGTTTCCCAACACAGAAGGGTTAGTTTGAACTTACTTTGAATCATTTAAAAAAAATACACTATTGAAGGCCTGCACAGTTCCTAGCTTTTTAATGCTATTCAGCACATTTCTTCTGCTTCCTGGGATTCATATGCAGAGAGACATTTGAAATCAAATACACATGGATTAAAGCAGCATGATGCTGTGCTACTGAGAATCTGTGAGACACTAACAGAGTGGTAAGGTTACTGCCTTACAGAAGACTTGGGGATTTGGCAAATTTTGTGGTTTAGTCAAAGGGTGCATCTTATAAGTCATCAGTAATGACTGAAAAATGCAATCATACAAATGCAATCAACAAATGAGAACTTCCTTCTCTATCTGAGCCCTTACATTTACTTAGGCTATAGCAATAAGGATTTTAGCAGGCACATTTTGGGCTTACTTTATCTGTGGTGTTTGTTGAATTATACGTATTGAAAAAATCCAGTTTGACATTTACAACAGCCCAAGAGAAAGCCAAGCAGGATTACAAGTCAAGAAATTAAGGAAGGAACTTCTGTGAAAGAGGTCTCATTAATAGAATATGCAACATCTAGAGACCATGTGTGTTAGCCTAGGTTATAATGCTAGGAGATGCAAAAATTGGTAGTACAATGAGAAGAGATCTGGGCAAACAGGCTATGGAAAAGTTGACTTTAGAATATGGGACGAGTGGGGTGCCTGGGTGGCTCTGTTGGCTGAGCGTGCAACTTCTGCTCAGGTCATGATCTCCTGGTGCATGAGTTCAAGCCCCGTGTTGGGCTCTGTGCTGACAGCTCAGAGCCTGGAGCCTGCTTCCGATTCTGTGTCTCCCTCTCTCTCTCTCTCTCTGCCCTTCCCTCACTCATGCTCTGTCTCTCTCTCAAAAATAAATTTAAAAAAACATTAAAAAATTTAAAAAAAGATAGGAAGAGAAGGAGCTCATGATCATGACAAACTAATCAGGGCTAGAAAAGATGAAGATTGCTATCACAGGGAAGACATGAGACAGAATTTTGAGGAGAAACACTAGTGACATTGCTACATTATTGAATACCATGGACCAGTATTATTTCAGAGTGCTTTGGGTATATTAAAATAATATTGTAAAGGGATTGATCAGAGGAAGGCCCTGAAGACAGTGGACTGAGAGAAAGCTGTTGGTTTTGATCTTTGGGGGGTTACTTCTTATCTTTGGAGGCAAAAAAACCCCCACGTTTTAACACAGTGAAGGTATCAGAAACCAGGTGTCAAATGTTTTAGGAAAAAAGGATTGGCAAGGATTTCGGTGCAGGGAGTTCAAATTACTCTTCCCAAAGCTTTGTCAGTAGAGCAAGAAAGATCAAGTGTGCAGTCCCGTCTACTTTTGTTGAGTGCCTATGACTATAAGTATGTTTAAAAATTCACCAGGTGAACACGTAATGCTGATGCCGCTAGACATCTCTTCTGAGTCTGAGATTGTGGTGGACCAACAGCGTCTTTGAGAGGAGAAAGCAGTGTGATGATAAAAGGCACCGCGTGTGCCCTATATGGTGTACTGTCTGGACTAAGGTAGAGAGATCAAGTGAAGAAAGTGCCGAAGAATTGCATGCTATTTAAAAACCAGACCTCTGAAAATAAACAACCAAAAAGCTGCTTTCGGAGTTTTCTAGGAGGCAGGCATCACTGTATCCTGATTCTATCAAATGCCGTCTACCATGGTTTGTCTTGGGAGAAACTTGGACTAGTTTGTCTGAAGTTTCTCTGAGTAGTGGCTTGTAATTAAGACAGAGAAAATGTTAAAAAGGTGACCTGTGTGTGTTTGATGATTTAGTCTAATTTACTGTAACGGAGGAATCTCCCTGCTGTCTCTTCGGTTTACAAGTAAAATTGATTTCATAGATTTGAAAATGTCTCTTCTAGTAAAAGATGTCTGCATTTTAGTAGACTCCAAGGTCTGTCTCAAATATTTTAATGGTCATGTTTCAGTACCTTTTGTTCAGAATATACAGATGGGAAACGTATCCATATTGCCATTTCCCTTAAAAACAAAGTCCGTTTTAAAATCCTTGTTAAAGCCACTAGGTTTCTTTTAAGTGTAGATTTTTTTTTAAGGAGCTCACTCAAAACACCACTCTGTTCAGTAAGAGTAGTTTTCCAGTTGACTCACAAAGACATTATAGCTCAGTACTTTGCTGCATTATCTCCATACATACTTAGCTGATAATGTGGAAGTTAAACAGTATATATGCCACTTTGGTTTTTATGAAGTAACTTTTGATTCGTTTTACAACAAGAGCTAACCCTTGTTAGAAATACTGTGTAGTAATTTGCATAATTTCTCAAGAACTTCCCGAGATGAGCATGTGTTGTAGTTCAAATAGGAATCAAATGTAAATAACTTCTGAAATAAATAAGTAAACATAAACATACGCACATACACACACATATATATAGATATTATATATGTATGAAAATATGTATGCATGTGTAACCTCTCCCCAATTTATGTAGTTGATGGGCTGTTTATGAATGTCTTGGTTTAAAATAGCTTGGAATAAATTACTAAGGTAAATGTTTTATTAGGGTCATGGTAACTGATTTAACAACTAAAATTTTAAGAACACCATTGTTGGTTATTTTAGAACTTTCCAGCATGCCTGTAATGGGTGGATAGGAAGTTCCTGTTTCTGTCAGTCATTTCAGAGACCCATGTGACAAAAAATACTATGCCAGGCTTCCAGAATTGCTCTGGGTGTTGTTACCCAGTTGCCTAGGAGCAGAGGAGAGCGAGTCACATTGCCCAGGGAAGCTTGTGATGGTCCAGGCCTAGAGTAGCACACAGTCGCTTCTGCTCATATTCTATTGGCTGGGACCAAGTCACGTGGCCACATTCAATTGCAAGGGCATGTGGAACATACAGTCCAATATTTCCAGAAGAAAAAAAGGGGTATTTTGGTGTACTATCTGTTGCCAAAATATTCAATCAATACTGATCTTTAGAAAGTGTTAATGGGTCACTGCTTTGTAATATACAACCACATATCATGTTCTTTATAAGTATACACATTCCTAAGTTTTGTAACAAATGTATAACGATTACCTGAGTGTTAAAAGATTTTTATGGTGATGGGGAGACCGAGGGCTTCCAGAGGGGATTTTGACTGATTTAAGAGGGTCACTGTCAAAAACTTACTTGAGGGCTATTGCTGTTCACCCGGACATACCTGAAGCAGATTATTGAGAAGCATTCCTCAGGAATGCTGAGGGGGAGTCGCTTGTTATTTCTCAGTTAAGTACTATAGCGACAAAGAAATAGCCTTATGGTTGAGAAGTTTGTAATAACGGAGATGTCAAGAGTTGTCTGTAGAAGGCAAAGAATTTGGTGTTAATGGTGTTGAGTTACTGTGTGATGTTCATATAGATTTGATGATAGCCACATTTGCGTTTGGCAAAAATCAGGTGCTTTTTGAAGACTTCTTCATTCTTTAGATGATGATATAGAAATCTACCTGCGAAAGGCCATAGGTTTCTGAGAGAAAACAAAATTCTATTGAAATCCGAACTTATAAATTTGCATAGCTTATTTACTAAAATCATGATGAACACTTCCATTGACACTATTAAATAGCTGAAAATAATCTCTGTTGTATTTAGTACATGCCACTAGAAGTAAACGAAAACTACAAATTGATTATCAGAGTTTGCCTTTACATTTTTTATGTGCCAATTAACTCATTTTTTCCCCTTTAACTTTTTGTCAACCAGTAAAGAAATGGTCTAAACTTACTCTCTCAATGTCTCTGCAGCTTAATGAATAGAAAATAGTCGTGATTATTGACAGGTGAAAAATGTTATTTCAATGAGGGCATTTTGAAAAAAAAAATTCAACGTTTATTTATTATTGAGAGAGAGCATGAGCATGGGAGGGGCCGAGAGACGGGGACACTCAGAATCTGAAGCAGGCTCCAGGCTCTGAGCTGTCAGCACAGGGCCTGATGTGGGGCTTCAACGCACAAATCGAGAGATCATGCCCTGAGCCAAAGTTGGACGCTTAACTGACTAAGCCACCCAGGTGCCCCTTTTTTCTTGTTTTCTCTTAAAATTTTTTTAACGTTTGTTATTGAGAGACAGAGAGAGACAGAGCATGAGCATGGGAAGGGCCAAGAGATGGGGAGACAAAGAATCTGAAACAGGCTCCAGGCTCTGAGCTGTCACCACAGAGCCTGAAAGGGCAATTTTTTTTTTTTATCAGAGTTGAAGTAGACCTCAGATTGGGGGATGCATATTCTAGTTGATTTCCCCATTTTCTTGTAAGGAATTGGGTTGAATGACTGCAATGTAAGGCATTTTTTTTTCTTCCAGTTCAATACTCTGTGTCACATTGTATTTTAACATATTCAAAGGTACTTTAATACTATATACTAATGCAGTATTATAGACCTAAATATTCAGAATTAACAACAAGTATCTTTACATATGGGAATTGGAGGTGGGGAAATGTACTTAAAAGAAAAAAACAAACAAACAAACATGGGGCACCTGGGTGGCTCAGTTAGTGGAGTGGCTGACTTTGGCTCAGGTTATGATCTCATGGTTCATGAGCTCGAGCCCTACATCGAGGTCTCTGCTATTAGCCCAGAGTCTGCTTTGGATCCTCTGTCCCCTTCTTTCTCTCTGCACCTCCCCCTGCTCACAGTTTCTCTCTCTCCCTCAAAAATAAATAAACATTAAAAAAAACATTTTCAAGTAATTATTTTCAAGTTAATAACACCATAACAAAATCCTAGAGTGTTCACGGCCCCCACTTTCCTTCAAGAAAAAAGTAATTGTAAATATTTTATATACTAAATTTACAGAAGAGGTTAATCTTGCTCTTCTTGTATTCCTTATCTTCAAAACTTCCTTATTAACCACTGTTCTTCTAACGTACAGTCTACCTTATGTTGGAGAAGGTGAATTAGATATTTCAGGGTTTTTTTTTAACCTTACACAATCTACAAATACACAAGTTAAAAAAAAACTTTTTGTTATACATATGCTTGTTATTTCAGTAAGATCAACAAAATGTTTAGGAGCACAAACAAATTCATTAATTATCTTTGGTATCCAGGGCAAAATACAGCAGGCAAGTTGAAAAATGAATTGTTTATTTTTGGAGGGGTTGGGAATCAAGAACAATGAAACTTCCAAATAAAAGTAGTTGGACCTTTTTGCTGTGGATTTGAAAATAAGTCCAGAAGGCTGAGCTTAATATAACATGTGGCAGGTGGCCTGCGTTTGCCTGGAGAATTCCTTTAGGGCAAGACAGCTCAGCAAACACATAAATCCTTTTTTCTCTGTTATCTAGTAGCACATTTAGTTGCCATGGGGATTTTATTTATGTAGCAGATCCTCTGCAGTTCAGTTTGTGCCTAAAGTTTAACCGTACAGCTGTTACCGTAAATGCTACATGGCAATATTTTCCAAACACAGACCCTAGAACAAAAAGAACATTTTTTTTTCCAGCATTGATTTTGCTTTTTATGTTCTGAAACATCTTAGTAAAGTATTACTTACATGCCAGGAAAACTTCACAAGTTCCAGCCAAGCAATTGGTATCATTTCATGTTACTTAAATTGTTCACTTGGAAATAAATTATATGATAATTTAGCAAATATATGTTCAATTAGGACACAATTTTGTACGTTGAAATGAAGAGCTTATTACTGCATATATTTAAAATTATTGGATTCCCCCCCCCCTTTCCTCCACCTCCAGTACAGTTACCTTCTTAAAAGAGTTGAGATCAAGTGATCAGATACTTGCTAGTCGGCAACTTTTCACTTCCACAGTTCTTTGAATACTTTTCCCCCCACTATTTTTAGTGGAGGAGGGAGGAAAACAAGATAGAAAAATGGTGATTGCTTTTGCAACAATCAAGAGATAGCTGAGTTTCTCCAGCTCAGAGCTAGGTCCTGATTTGGAATGAATTGCTTTTGTTTAGTCTTGATTTGTACTACACCAGATAAATCACCAATGTGTCTCCTTTGTGTGAACAGCATGGATTGGTCAATGAAAAGGGGAACGGATGCTTTTAGATGGAGTGCATAAAATTACCTCACACCATCTGTGTCACAGTGCACCAGGAAAATGATGAAAGGAGGACTTGAAATCCAGGTAAAGTTGCTCCCTGAGAAGGAAAGTAATGCATTCAGAATCAAGATACATTTTTCTTTCTCTCCCCACATGATATTTTTGGATGGGATGTTGACTGTTGCGGAGAACCATCGAGACATGATCCTTACAGATGGTTCTGCTCTAGTTAGATGGTCAACATATAAAATTTGAAATGATAAACTAAATGAAGGCCTTCTGTTGAATGCCATATATTCTTGGCAGTAACCGAACAGTTTAACATTAAAACTGCATTCCTACAGTAGCAGCCATTAGAGATCATCTCTGCTAGGGACGTATACCTTGCAGATGTTTTATCTTTCTATCACAGATAGCCACATAAGTCTGAAAATGGATGTTGATGTCATCACTAGAATAGATTACAGATTTGAAATGGCAACTAGTAAAAGGTTTTGGCTACAGAGTGGATGCTCTGGGCACTGAAGGCACTGTACCTCCTGTAAGAGGTGATGAGAATGCCTTGCTGTTTACTGCACGTTTTTACTAAGTGTCTTACGTCCCTTCTTAAGAGGTATCGGAAGACAGACATACATACTGCCTTGTACCCATATAAGCAACAGTGTAATGATCAAGTATTCAGTTTTTATGAAGTCATTTCTCGAAAAAAATCAGCAACCTTATTGACTGTTAGCGGCATTGCTATTCAAAGTGTGGCCCATGGACCAATAGCATTGGCATCACCTGGAAGCCTGTTGGAACTACAGAATTTGGGGTTTCTCTGCCATACAGAAAAAGAATCTGTATTTTGGTAAAATCTCTGTTGATTGCTGTGCCTAGTAAGCTTGAGAAACATTGGTCTTAGAGACATAAAACTGGAGCTGAAAGTGTACTTGAGATGCCAAGAAGGGGAGCACAGTGTCATCAGCTATTTTAGGACATGCTAAGAGCAGAACACCTTAGCACTCTTTTTCATTTTTGGTCTCGTATTTTTAACACACACACATGCACACACATGCACACACACACCCTCAATTCTGTGTTCATTTTTTCTCCCCTCTAGTGATAATTAGTGCCAGAATTCTTCCAGAAATACAGGTTGACCAGCTACTTACACTACTCAGAATGTTGGGGTCCTATTCTCTTCTGTCTATGGAACCAATCCACCTTTTTGTCCTCCCTCTTTGAATAGTCTGCTCTGTGAACCCTGATTCAAAATCACAACGAATGACTTCCCATGCCCTCAACACATGCTCTGTATAAGTCCCTGCCCTTTCATATACTGTTTATTCTTCTGGAGATATTCCTTTATTTTCCATCTGACAAACTTTGATTGATACTTGAAGATTCAGTTCCACTGTTTCTTAGATGAGGCTTTCATTTTTATGCAAACAGAAGGAGTTGCCCTTTCTGTAGGGTGTCTGTGGTATTGATGCAAACCTCTCCTAGAGTTCTCATGACCTCATATTCAGTCTGTTATTGACTTAGGAGTCTGGCTCCCCTACTGGACTGATGGCTCCTTGAAGACACTACTCTTAACCAACTCACCTGTGTATTCCCAACAACTAGGGAGGTAGCCAACCCAGAACAGGTTTTTGTTAAGTGCTTGTTACACGAATGAGTGCCAAATCCACTGAAAAGAACACCTGTTTACATTTTTAGCACTCAGACTTGCTGATACACTGACACTTGAGGGTAAATCCATTCATTCTCTCCGCCATAACCTTTAATAAAGAAAAATATCTTCTTGTTCTGAGAGAATCAAGTCAGATAAGGGAGAAATAGAAAGGTTAACAGGAACCCACATATAAAGTAGGGTATGAAAAAGAAGTACCTGAATTGAAAAATTTACTAAAGAAGAAGCTTGAATGTTCAACTGTAAAGAAACCGGTATGCTGGAGAAAACCAAGGGTGAAATAAAAAATGGTTCTCAAGGATTTGCTTATGTTTCATCTGAAAACTCTATCTCCCTGATCATAGCTGAAGGACCAGCCATCACTCTGATACGTGGTTGAAGATGAAAAATTTATCTTGGAAATAACTTTCTAGACATAGCTTAAAACAGCGTATCTTTTATAAGATTTCCATGTGCAAAAATGATGTTACCATGCTACTAATAGTATTAAAGGGGGAAAATTAGTACCCTGGATTTTTCTTCAAATACAGATGGTAGTGGTTTGTATCAAACTAGGATTATTTTCGTTTGCTTAAATGTTCACTTACTGTTGTACATTTTCACATTGTTTGTGTTAAAACAATGGCTACAGGTTGAACTCCTGGTTGTATTTCTGAGGTGTACTGTGGAAGCATAAAATGCAAAGTTGGAATATTTCTTCCATAAAAGTGGGTAACTTGACTATCTGACCATCAACTTGACCTAGAAGAGGGAAACTTGAGAGGAACATATCACTTTTAATTTGAATAACAAAGTAACGTTGGCTAGGTCTGGCAGGAGACATTGCCATGGAAATCCATAATACTTCCAATTCTTACTCAGTTCAAAAGACTTTCATTTTTAATCTACAGTTTGCACAATTTTTAATCGGTTTTTCATGAAAACGGGAGTTTTGGGTTTTGATTCTAATGATAGTGGTAATGTTGGACAAGTGTTTGAAGGAATCTGTGGTCCTTACAAGACCTGAGTAGCCTGATGTTATGCTACTCTTAGGTACAAACTAGACCTTATTTTTACTAAGCACTCAGAAGGAGCTTGAATGTTTAATACCCTACAAGTTTCACTCCACTACAAAAGCCTGACAGGTCTGAGATACTCTACTGTTATTAGGAAGATTGAGATGGCTCAGGGTCAGCTGGAGAAAAAAAGACTGAGGGGAAGGAGATCCTGTATATAGAACAATTTAAAGGGCCATTTACTGTAGGAAAATGTTTTCTTAAAGTCAGTAAGAGATCCCATTCATATGTTCATTTTGGAACCTTTCTTTTTGTGGAACTATGGATTATAAAATCATTAAAATGAAAAGTTTGTTTACAGTCATGTAGAAGCTAAAGAAAGCAAACCAAAGCAATACTTTTACTAATGAACACCTTGGGAATATTAGTTATTTGGGGGGACGTGGTTTTAGAAAACCCAAGAATTCTGGCTGGGCTATCAGTGCTGCACAGGATGAGGATAGACTTCCTATCCTTTTATGTAGACCAATTAGAAATAGTACCACAAATGGCCAGTGATGGTGTGCTTTAAGCAGTTAGTTTAGATAATGACTAGCCACATTTGGGCATAGGCTGGATTAAAGAGGAATTGAGGGAACTTCTCCAGTAATTCTGGAGAAAGAAATGTAAGCTTAAAAACGGATAAGATAAATACACAATAACAGATAAAGATGAGTGGTTGCAAGTATATTCTGCTGTGTTTCTTTTTGGAAGCCTTACAAGGATCAATTAGTATTAATATACTGATACGCATAAGGCTGGCATTGTTTCCTATCAAGATCTACAAGAGAAAGATGGTGTATATGTGTTTGGGAAACTACATTACTTACTGAAACCATTCCCCACCCCCCCCCCACCCTGGTAACATCAGGGGAGACAATGGTCACTAAATGATTTTCTTAGAGTACCTGAGGGAAGAAAAGGTACCTCTCCTGTACTGTAGGGGCAGCATAGAATAATAGATAGAGCGAGGCATAGACTCTGACACCAGACCAATTGGGTCCAACTCCTGGGGCTGCCTTTAACCAGCTGAGAAAACCTGAGCAGGTCCCATTATGGCTGTGTGCCTCAGTTTCTTCATCTGTAAAATGGGGATGATCATGCTATTTACCTCTAAACAATTGTGAGGATTAAATTCAGTATCACTTAGAGAAAAACACTTAGAATAGTATTTGGCATATAGTGCTTCATGATATTATTACTTCTACTAGTAAGAAATAAGACCTGAAGGAGGTACATTAGTGAATAAAAAATACAGAGAAACAGGAGACTGAAAAATGTCTCTACCGTTTGAAGACTATTGGGAGGAAAGCATACTGTAGCACAGAAAGTTGACAAGATAGGGATGTTCGAAGGCAGAATATTTAAGAGGACAAGACACTGTCTTCTAAGCAAATTTTATAATGCCATGTAAAACCGGAAAGGTGTTTAAACCTAGCAATTAATTTAGGAAAGGAAGAGAAGATGTTACAAGAAAAGGGCAATGATAAGTTTCATAACATAAAGAACTGAAGTTATGACTGCCTTTCAAGGCCCACGGCAGGGAAAATTCATTAGGAAGTTACTAGAAATAAAGATAATTCAAAGTGAGTTTGGAGTACAATTAGTTCAAGAAGCTAAAGAATTACCTATATGGACAGGATGAAGAAGAAAAAAAGGGGCGCCTGGGTGGCGCATTCGGTTAAGTGTCCAACTCTTGTTTTCGGCTCAGGTCATGATTCCAGGGTCGTGGTATTGAGCCTGCGTCAGACTCCATGCTGAGTATGGAGTCTGCTTAAGATTCTGTCTCTTCCACCTCTCCCCATCACCCCTCTCCCCACTCGTACAGTTCTCTTTCTCTCTAATAAAAAATTGTAAAAAATAATAGAAGAAAGGGGATAAGTTCTTAAAGGATGAAGAAAGCGAATATATACTTTCTCCCATTAAAATTACTAGCTTTTCAAGAGCAAGGGCTTTATCTTCTTTGACTTCCCATTGTCCAACCCTGTGCTTAGCATATAATGTACACTTAAGTATTTAATGAATTTATGAATGAGTTCATCTAATTAATGGATTAATGAATTGAGGAATTAAATTTATTAACAACTTATATAAGCATTAGGAGGAAGTAGGTCTCATACAAAATTTAACTTAAATTCCCCTTTTCCTTATTCCTCTATACTACAAGGAAGTAGTATTTTAAGCTTATTTTTGAGAGAGAGAAAGAACACGAGCAGAGGACAGCAAGAGAGTGAGAGAGAGAATCCCAAGAAGGTTCTGTGCTATCAGCACGGAGCCCAACGCGGGGCTTGATCTCACAAATGGAATCATGAGATCATGACTTGAGGCAAAATCAAGAGTCCGACGCTCAACTGCTTGAGCCACCCAGGGGCTCCCAAGGGAACAGAATTTTAAAATTAAAGAGTTAAAGAAATAGAGACTTTCTCAATTACTTAGACAAAATTATCCAAGGAAAAACGGGAATGTGTGTTCTGCTTAAGATTCTACTAAATACAATGGTATTGGGGATTAAGAAGCAAAAATGGCTGATAGGTCAAAGTGTCCTTAAACTATAAGAAAAGGCAGAATTTTAAACTAAGAATATCCTTCACCTCAGAACTTTATGGAGAATTGTCAATTTCCTTGAAATTGTTGTGGAGGTTCCCAGTTTCTTTTCCTTAAACGGGGAAAGATGAATGTCTATAGAACACAGTTCAGTTGCTTTGTTTCATAAAGGCCCTAGACACATTCAAACTGGGGGCGCAAAAGATCTGTGGAACTGTTAAAACAACAACCAGGAATAGAGGTTAGAAGAAAGAAACATGAATTTGTAAACTGTCACTATTAGGAAAGGAGATTCCAGGCTTCTTTATTTAAAGAAATCCGTAATGTTGTTAGATAAGGTACTTAGTATTGATCAAGAAAACAAAGAGCATAAAGCATTTTTTTGGGTAACTAGATCCATCCAGATGATCCCTCATGTGGGCAACATGCTTTGTGAGGGCACTGAACACAGATGGCAACTGCTGCTGTCAGTGAATTAGAAGAAGATACAGGTCCTAAGAAGAGCCACCACTTGACTTTCAGCTGTCCGCGTGGGCGCTAGATACTCCATGAAAAAATTAACTGGCAGATTTAAGAGCCGTAGAGCATCCCAGTTGTTACACTGCAGTCTCGGGAGTGGTGGTCAACTGTTAAAATTTAAAAATTAGTGGAAGCTTTTTTCTATTTTAGACTCTCCTGGATATTTTTTCTTAGGTCGTTGATATCGACCATCCCTTATCTACTTGCAAGTGACAGGAGAGGGCAAAAGAGACTAAACAATAAATGGAAAACTGCATACACTGCCTAATTCATTTGACAGGTACTTATTGAGTATCTACTACATGTTAGACAAAGGCTACACAAAACGAAATGGATGCTGCCCTTGTTCTCTAAGACTAGTATAGCAGCATTTTCATAGATTTCTTGTGCTCAAAAATTTCCTGGAAATGTTAAAAATGTAGATCCTCAGGTATTACCCTGAGATGATTTCTATTAGTTGTGTGTATTGGATGGGGTAGGGGGAAAGGAAGGTGGTGGTGGTGGTCCATAATCTCTCTGTTATCAATCTATATGGTGACGGAGGTGTGTGGGTTTGAGAAACACTCTTCGATGCTCAGTGGGCTAGTGACCCACAGACAGATTTCTTAGGGCAAGAGGCGTAAACTTGGATAGATGATGGATGGGAAGGTGTTGGCCTGATTGAAAGGGTTTGGAAGGTGAGATGGTAGAGATGGAAGAGTGGTGGGTACTCTAGAACACTGGGAAGAATAGTTTCAAGGACTGACCTTTTATGCCCTTACTCTACTTGGTGCTGTCCTCTTGAACTGAATGTTGTATCAAAGTTCAGCAAGCATGTACTGAACAGATTCTGCTCATCACTGAAGGTAACACTTGTTTCCAACCCCAGAGAAGCTCATAGTTGGGGACATGTACATAATCATGAGGTTTAAATGGTTTAAATTTGTGAAATGCTTGTTAGTTACAAAAACATCTGTAACCCATGTAAGCTATGAGGCAGAATAAAATATACACCTGATTGCACCGCCCAGTTTAAAAGAGTGGGGCCTTAGCAGTACCTCTGAAGCTGCCTGGCTTTTCCCTGATCCTATTTATCTCCTACTGAGATACACTTATTTTTTTGTTTATTGATTCCTGTGGTTGAAATTTTAACTCTCAGTTAATAATTGGGGCACATTCTTTGTTATTTCCTGTGTGAATACACACCCTTGAATCACATTTTGGTTTTTGCTTTCCTTGTCTTCTTTCTGATTTTAAATGTGATTCTTCTGATATTTAACTACTGAGGTTTGTGGTAGTTTCATGGGTGTCTGTCATTCAGGGAAAGAAGTCTCTGAGTGTGCTCAGGAGTGTTCTGTTTGCTAATTATGGATTTTCATGGAATTTGAGTGGTTTATCTCTGTGTATTGATAATATTGTCAGATGTTTCACCTGTTATCTATTAATGTGGTAAATTACATTTAAAGATTTTTCTAGTATTGTATTTCTGATATAAAACCAACTTGGCCATGAGATTTCTCTATTTTACACACTGCTGAATTCAGTTTCCTAACATTTTGTTAAAGTGCTTGGGTCATTTTTTGAGATTTTATCAGGTAATACTGCTTTTAGAGTTTATGAGTGGTCATGGTCTTATTTACTTGGGTGAGTCTCCTGTCCTTATTATGTGAAAACATGAATTCAGGAATTTATCAATTGGGTTGGGCCATGTGGTCAAGTTTTACTAAAACCTTTCTGACCGTGTTTACAAGTGTTGTATACTACTGTCCCATCAAAATAGTATGCTCGTTAAATATGTTAAGTACTTCATATGCAGTGACTTAAGCATACAGTCATTAGAATTGTGTTGTCGTTCAAAAAGTGTATGTTCATTAGCAAAAGGGGACATGAACTGTGAAGTAGAAACAGTCTTGCCCTGCAGGTTGGGGAATCTCCCTCCATGGGCTTCTGTTTTGCCCATGTCCAAATGCCTTCTCAGATGTCGTCATTAATCTGTGATCTCAGGCCCTTCTTTGCTCAGTCCCTCGGCTCCATTTCCTGTCATATGGGTAGCCTGTTACTTACGTTACCTTGAGGTTTTTCCTTTTAGAGGCCATGCCCCAGAAAAGACAACAGTTCCCCCATGCTCCTTTATAAAAGTAGGTTCACAATCTGCATTTTACTGGTTTTGGCATTTATTGCCTTAGAAACCTGGCAGGTGCTGACCATAAAACCAAACGAGGAGAAGTTATAAAGCCTCCTGAGTTCTCCTTGTGTTGGTCTCTAGAAAAGAAAAAAGAAAAGAAAGGAGAAAATGGAAAATCCTGGGGCTTTATGACTGAGGATGTGGCTCATCTTCCTAAACCCTTATCCCATAAATATACCATCTTCTGGATGCACTAAAATATCTTTCTCTCCTGCATTCATGATAGATCCACTTGATGCAAATTCTTCAAGCAATAAGTCAGCAACTTGTGTCCCTACAGTCACCACAAGGGATGCCTATATTTATAAACTTCTTCCAAATCCAGGAAGTATCTACCTGGACCTGTGTTCACCTAAGTAACTAAAGTGGAGTTCTACCATTGGTGGTAGCAGAGAGGTAAAATTTTGCCTTTTTATATCTTTGAGAAATAGGCAAAGCGGTTGTGGTTTAACTTCAGTAATAAAGTTTTGGAAGCCATAAAAATTAGTGAAATCAATGAACTGAAAAACATCACTTAAATACTAGTGACACTATTTTTGGCAAAAAGTTGGACAGCAATTCAAACAATTGAAGAATGAACCCAATTAAAAAAAAACAGAGAAGGTTAATCAGATTGGTTGTATATACTTTTAAAAAGTATATTGCATCTGTCTACCAACAAATGACTGTGGGATCTATGTGGAAAACTGATTGTGTTTCTCAATTAACAATACAAGTTAAAGCCTATTAGAGGAAGCCTCAAGAGATTTTCCATTCTTCTCATATATTGGAATTTTGTTATATTACATATTGCTTAAATAAGGTACTATGAAGGAGTTGGGAATATTTTATTCACATCCATTTTATGATTAAAAACAGTATTTGAGCAGAATGAGATGCTTAAAAGAAAGTTATTTTGAATTTTCTTAATAGCAGTATGGGGTAGATTAACATTTACATTAAAAAAATGTCATCAAATTCTGTACCCTATGATGGAGTGTATGAATTTATGATAACAGTTTTCATAGCTAAACTAGTACCTGGACAATACTGGATCCTCAAATACTTGGAATGAACGAATGAATTTAATAAACCATAGTATTTCTTAAAGATGTTGCGTCTGTAAGATGTCATTCCTATCCATGGTGCTAATTGCATTCAGACAGAATGCCCTTCTTAACCAGAAAAGTTGGTCATGCCCATATCGTAAAGGAAATACTGGGTCAGAAGAGCCTTTTTTTGTAAGTGTCCATTAGAGGTAAAAAATGGTTAGCCATCAGTCTCCATATGCTCTTTCTATATATTGACAATCTTATAAATCACCTTCAGCCTCATTCCAAAAATTCCCAATCCCATTAGGAATATTTCATAAAATACTCCTCCAGGTGTTTGTAGCAAGGAAGCATTACAACAGAAAGTAGGGGCCAGGATCTCTGGCTTCTTTGCTTTACATAATACGCTGAGTGTCGTGATCAGGATCTCCAGTGAAACTATATGTAGACTAATGGATTGGGCCAGATAATCTTTAGGGTACCTTCCATTTAAAAATTCTGTGAGTCTGGGGTGCCTGGGTGTTTCAGTCAGTTAAGCGGCTGACTTCGGCTCAGGTCATGATCTCGCGGTCCGTGAGTTCGAGCCCCGTGTCAGACTCTGTGCTGACAGCTCAGTGCCTGGAGCCTGTTTCAGATTCTGTGTCTCCCTCTCTCTGACCCTCCCCTGTTCATGCTCTGTCTCTCTCTGTCTCAAAAATAAAAAAAGTTAAAAAAAATTAAAAAAAATTCTGTGAGTCTAAACAAAAGGATATAACTTACTTTTTTCTTCCTAATAATAGTGTGGCAAGGAGAGATTTTTAGGGAATTGATGTTTCAGGGATGTTGGCCCAACAAATGTACGTAGTACTCTATAGGAGGTCACGGTAATAGGTTTTGGATAAACTGAGATAAAGTTTTTCTTCACTTTAAGGGTGAAGGCTTTAAGGGTGTCTCCTTTTCAATATGTAACTATATGTAGATATTCTTCATCATTTGTATACTTTCTGAGATTGGTAGAGGGTGCTGTGTTTAAGAACTTGTGAAGAAATGTCTGCTGTTGAAGAAGCCTGTTTCAATTGCCAGATATATTCATGGTTTGATCCTCCACACATAAGTCAAAAATGCCCAAATGATTTTGGTGATTGTGTTTTTCCTACTTTCAGTAGTCTTAAAATCCAACACGTTTAAGGCAATAGTATTTAACTAGCAAATTTTAGAGTTGAGCAAGCACATTCTTTTTTTTTTCTTTTTTTTTCTTTTTCTTTTCTTTTCTTTTCCAATATATGAAATTTTTTGTCAAATTGGTTTCCATACAACACCCAGTGCTCAGTCCAAAAGGTGCCCTCCTCAATACCCATCACCCACCCTCCCTTCCCTTCCACCCCCCATCAACCCTCAGTTTGTTCTCAGTTTTTAAGAGTCTCTTATGCTTTGGCTCTCTCCCACTCTAACCTCTTTTTTTTTTCCTTTCCCTCCTCCATGGGTTTCTGTTGAGTTTCTCAGGATCCACATAAGAGTGAAAACCTATGGTATCGGTCTTTCTCTGTATGGCTTATTTCACTTAGCATCACACTCTCCCGTTCCATCCACGTTGCTACAAAGGGCCATATTTCGTTCTTATTGCCTTGTAGTACTCCATTGTGTATATAAACCACAATTTCTTTATCCATTCATCAGTTGATGGACATTTAGGCTCTTTCCATAATTTGGCTATTGTTGAGAGTGCGAGCAAGCACATTCTTAGTGCAGATGTGGAAATGAGGGTGTACGTCGACTCCTTTGTCCAGAAGAACTAGTTACCCTAGAAATGCAAGGATTTTAGTTCCTTTATTTGCGACAGTAACATATGAGTGACTAATTGGAGCAATAAAAGAATATGCAATCATAATTATCAAAAATATGTAAAGATAAAAGTGGGATTTCTTAAACTCCTCAAACTAAGACTGATACATTTTGTTAAGTTTTATGGGTAAGCAATGGATCATACCTTCTGTCTTTTCCATGGCTCCCTGATAATACATAGCTTGTACTTTTGCCACTTTTAATTTAAGAGGTTGTTTGTTTTGTTTTGTTTTTTTGCATCCTTGACACAGAAGTGCTACTGTTGGCTAAGTACTGTTGTTGTTTCCGGTATAGGATTATAATTGACAAAAATAATATGGAAGTATGTTCATTTCAGGAAATTTCTTGAATGGTCAATTGTTATTTTATGACTTTAACAGATAATAGAGGAGGATTGATTTGTTTTTACCTTTTTTAAATAAAATAACTTTTTCAGCTGATTGGTCTCTGAAATCTCTTTAAAATAAGTTAATATACTCCCTTATTGAGTGTCCTTTGCAGATTTAGAGCCCCATCTCAGCAGGCATAAACTATCCTTAGAGCAACGTTGAGCTTGCCAGTGTGAGTGGAGATGTTGAGAAAGTGGATGAAGGGAAGAATAGTCTTGAACTGCAAGATTATTTGTCCTTTACCTTGAAAATGTAACTACGTGAATACATAAGTTAACAGTAAGTAAAATAAGCATGATATGGGCTTAAAAATCATTGGTATTTCTATTGCATTAAAAATAATTGTGTGTTCTGGAATTTTTATGCTATTTGTGTAAAAAAAAAAAAGAGGGGTGATAAAAGAATTGTATTATAAGTGAAAGGGAGATGTAATCACTACCTTATGCTTTTAGAAATTGATAACTTCCTAGTAAATTTGGAAAAATAATTTTTGACTTGATTCCAAATTTTGCTTGCATTATATGTATTATTCAAGTTCATTTTCTAACACTGTCAATGTAGAAACAGAAGCTCAGTGTCAATAATCTTATTCTTTGCATTCACTCTTTATACATATCTCCCTTCCTGAAATTCTTATAGAGGAAGCGTCCCTGACAGTTTGAAGCTGGTGATGTAAGAAACCTTGAGGAATTCATCCAGTGCAGCCTTTCACCTTGAGAAAGGACAACTAAAGCCTTCCCAGCACATGGGTATTTATTTTACTCTTAAAGATGTCTAGAGAAGTTAAATCCATAGCAGGGTCAATCTCTGCTCACTGTTAGGATGAGCTTTATTATCTAGCCCAAATCCCCACTATTTGAGTTCCTTTGTTGTCTCCTTTACTTTTCAGTGACACTCAGGGCAAAGCTCAAGCCCAGGTTCCTTGGGAGTTGAGAGTTTGAAGATACTTTTTCCCTGAAGGAAAAACTCTTTCAGTCTCTCTTGTGTAATAATATTTTATGTGTTAAAAACTAATTAGCTCATCCATTTGTAATAAGGCTGCTTTGTCTTCTAGTCTAAATAATTCAAATAATAGCTTTATTATGGATCTATTGATGGTCCTTTAAACATTTGGCTTAAATAACCTATTTTGACCCTCTCCAAGTTCAATAACCTCTCAAATTGAGCCACCGTTGCACCCAGCCATACATTCATCTACTTCCAAGTGGTCTTGATATTTTCCAAAAGTTATATAGGTACTTATGAATGCTCTCTGAAAACTGTAAATTGAACCTCTTATAATTCTATTTCATATGAGGGATATGAGTGATAAATTTGGGAGTTTCTGTATCTCTCTCTCTGTAATTAGACACCCGTATTGTTAGAGAAAATAGTATACATTTACAATCCCTTTTTTGGTCATCTGATACATATAATAATAATGTAAAAAATCTACCTAACTCACTGTAGCCCCTATGCATGCTTGCATGCATGCACACAAACATACAAATGTAAACTTACGTTAAATGCCTTTTATGGGCACGGACAAGACAACATTTCTGGCTTTGTTGGTAAGGCTGGATGTCAAAAAAGCCAGTAAACTGTGCGATATAGCATTACAGGAGTGAACTGGGAATATAATATTTAAGTGAAATCTATCTGCACGATCAGTTGGGTTTAATCACACACGGAAAGTGGGGAAAGGTGTGTTTGAAGCTAGCTCCTTAGGCAAATTGTGATTGATTCCAAGTGTTGGGATCCATGTGTTGGGACACAGGGTTGATTGAGAATAGCTGGCTTAAGGAGCTGAAACCACAGGGATGAAAGAATCATTAGAGGATTCTCAGTGGTTTGTGTCTTAGATGAGACAGTAAATGATGTGGTAACTGGATCAGAGGCTGGTGGGAAAGGATGGAATAATCTTAGAAGTGGATAAGCAGCCTACAGATGATAGTCCAGGTGGCATGATAAGGACCTTGGGTAATGCACTGGGAGTCAGAATGAACAGGAAGTATGGATTCTAAAGTCTTGGTAGGAGCAATAGAAGTTTCATAGGGGCAATAAAAAGGTCAAAGTATAGACTGACTCTAAATCTCTCTAGCTTGGCCTTCTGAATATAGAACTAAGTATAGTGAAATATTGAAGTGGGAGATGACCTTGATATTTGACTTTCCTCTGGACTTGTAGGAATAGATAAGAGGTTTTGGCCTGGAGCTCAGGAAAGAGGTTAGAGATAGAAATGGAGATTGGTGGTTGAAAACCTGCAGGAGCTGGGAAGATGAGGGCACAAAGGGAGACTTTCAGGAATACCCCGTTAAGGATGGTAAGAATAGAGAAGCCAGGTTGCAATGTGAGCAACTCAACTTTGAGGGAGCAGAGCCTCAGAAGACAGGGAAATGTGGCCAGGACGGAAAGGACCATTGAGAATAAGTGTCTCATGTCACAGAAGACTGAAAAATGACAAGATCATTAGAGGACTAAATTAGGGCAGTCTCCCTGAAGTGTCCATGTCAAAAGCCAGGTGGCAGTAGCTCTAGAAACAAATGTGGAGGTGCACTGGGTGGCTCAGTCGG
This sequence comes from Acinonyx jubatus, assembly GCF_027475565.1. Classification (NCBI taxonomy): domain Eukaryota; kingdom Metazoa; phylum Chordata; class Mammalia; order Carnivora; family Felidae; genus Acinonyx; species Acinonyx jubatus. Next base: position 81,066,129 of record NC_069386.1, read on the forward strand.
TTGTGTCCGACTCTTGATTTTGGCTCAGCTCATGATCTCACAGTTGATGAGTTTGAGCTCCACGTCTGGCTCTGTCAGTCCGGAGCCTGCTTGGCCTGTGCGCGCACACTCTCTTTTTCTCTCTCTCCCTCTCTGCCACACCCCCTCCCCCAGCAAGTTGCTCTTTCTGTCACAATAAACGAATACACTTGTAAGAAAAAGAAGCAAATGTGGACAGGGGAACAACTAATGTTTACTTATAACAGCCTTGCTGCACATATTTTATTAGGTACTTTGTAGTTTTTTCTGCTTACTTCTCATATGAACCCTGTGAAGGAGGTATTTTGCAGATGAGAAATTGAGTCCTAAATAATTATTTGTTTACATTGTACAACTAATAAGTTATAGTGCCAAAATTCAATCTCTAGTTCATTATGAATCTTAAATTAGTTGGTCTATGAATATAATAAGATAGGTAAGCTTGATTATCATTTTCTTAGTAGATAAATAAGTCACCAAAAGACCATTTGTCAAGTATGTTTTCTGAAATAAGACTGATAACTTCTATCTGTGTTCTGTGTGGTATCATAAAAATTTGTACTCTATGTTACTCATGTCATTGTTAAGCAATTGCATGACAAATAGTAACATAGCAATAAAGGTGTGTATATATGTATATATGGTATATATATGGTATGTATGTATATATATGTGTGTGTGTGTGTGTGTGTACGTATGTCATGGACATCAGAATTAAGAATCCTTTGTAATGAAGGAGAGTATACATACACGCGTACATGTGTTATCTAAATGTATTGGGTTGGCTCTAAAGGCAAATTTGATAGTTAAGAAGGGATGTAGGTACTATATAAGATGTGTGATAAAACATTTTATTTAGGAGAGATTAGCAAAGTCTTCCTCTCTATAAGTATGCATCCTAGAGTCTTGAGGACCAGTCAGAATTAGCAATGTTCTGATCCTAAGACCAAATGCCTTAAAAGGCCAGCTATCATAATCTGAGAACTAAACTGATTTGTAACTAATGAATGTCTGTGTCAATGACTAATAATAAAATAACGAACAGTAAGTAGTAAAATAGCATTGTGCCGATGACAGTAAATAGTATAAAATAATAAGCGCGTTATAAAAATGTCCATGGTTTGTAGAGAAGGCAACAAAGTCTGGGTATTTTCTATGTGAATAATAGAGAAAAGGAAACTCTTGCAGGAATGTAGTTGTTGTCCTACCTGGTTTTGTCCTAGAGGTTTTCAAGCTTTACCTCTGCTGCTTGGTGACATAATACAGTGTTCAAGGGAAACGAGAGATCATGGGTTCTGGGTTTGGGATTCTAGTCCCCATGGGAAAGTTTGTTAGATTGAAGTGGGACTTGAAACCAGGTAGTATTTAGGTAATGACAGCACGGATCACTATCCGAGGAGAAAAATTCAACAAGCAAAGGAGGCTGTTTTTGGCAGTAGGCCCTACTGAAGTTTGCTTTATGTTTGAAAATGAGGGGAAATGCCTTCTTTTGGAAATTCATTGGTAAAGTTAAGTTGCATCTTGTACCCAAACATGCACATTGACTGTTCAGAATCTGACAAGTGAATGTGTTCTTAGCCATTAAAATCTCTTAGGAAGTTTTGGTTATTTTTCTTCTTCTGGTTGAGGATGGACCCTTGAACCTATTTTTTTTTTTTTTTGGATGAGATTCTAGTCATGTTTTAGTTTATATCATAGCAAAGAGGTTTTAAATGACCTCTTTATGAATGCAGTTGCTACTGCTTCTATTCTCATTTCCCTTGATCTCAGCATGGCTTTTGACACTGTCAACTGTGCTATCATTTCAGAGTGCTTGAGGGAATTTCCATCCTTAAACACTCAATTTTACATCAAAATAACACTTGAAAAGCACAGTTTTGTAGGCAAATATTTTAGCTAAATGGTTTTTTCCAGAATATTGAAAATTCTATTTAGTTAAAACAATAGCATATAGAGGTCTGATTATTTGAGCTTAGCTTCAGAAATGCTTTCCATTTTACCCAGCTACCCAGGGCTGTTTTCGAGATGTTTGGCGTCTGGTCTGTTTGCTTTGCCCTGAGCATAGGTGGCTGCATGTGTAAGTAGGCACCTTCTGCAGAGAACAACACCATGAGCCAATGGAGCTTTGTTTTGAACTAGAACTTACCTCGCAATGGTGAGCTGTGCTTCTTGCTGGCATGAAATTAGTTACTCCTGTACCCCCACAATTGAGTACATAGATGATGTAATGTGTAAGGTACCTGATCTTTCTCCTAGAGAATGTGATTAAAGACTGACCTTTTTTCTTTCTTAGGGTACGGTAGTTAAAGAGAGGAATTCACAGGTAAATTCTGACTTTGAGTTCTAGGACACACCAACCTTTCATTTCAATGTTACAATGTAAATACAGCTCTTAGTCCAGGATTATTAGTTAAAAGCTGATGCCAGCTTTTGTCTCAAAGTGTCCTTCCTTCACATCATGTTAAGTGTATTAGTAAGACTCGAAACTGTCGTTTGAAAAATATCCCTACTTTCATTCTCCATTTATCCCTGTCTAATATGGAACTTTGGACTTTGGTTTAAATGGCCTCTGGATTAGATAGCTATCCTCCCCATCTGGCTATTCTTCCAAGAATTCTTTCCAATTGCCAGCAATCCTTGAAGTCCTAGGGATGTGTAAAAGTGAAAAAATGTTACTCCCAGACTAGACTCTGGTATCTTGGAATTGTCGATCTTTCAGCAAACTAAGAGATAATGGCTATGTTATCCAATGAGTTAGATGTCCTGAGCAGATTTGTTGATTTAATATTGAAATGTGTTTCTTCTTGGCCACTATAATTTATGAAACCTATCACTACAGGTTTCAGTTAGAGAACGAAACATCTTCAATAATGGTAAAGAATTGTTTTCCAAATGACAGCAATCCTTGAAGTAATGGTAAAGAATGTATTAAAAATGAGATGCACCCCATACATTTTAACCATAAAATGTTTAAAGTTTATTAACACTAAATTTTGTACAAAAATTGCATATTTCTTTCTAATAAGAAAATATTTTCTAAAGAGGTAAGTTTAAAAAAAACAGGAGCTTTTTGAGATTCTGATTATGAAAAGCAAATGTACTTATCTTGGATTTGGGTCATTGATTACAAACATAGTCTGAGATTTTCGCGGCGGGGGGGGGGGGGGAGAAACAGATCTGAGAAATGATGCTTTAAACTCCTTTGATTCCTGAAGGAGAAAAAGGGAAGGGAAAAACCAAAGAAAACATAATATAATATTGCCATTGGAATGGGATGGGTTAAAATGAGTGAATAACAACCAGTTCGAGCAGCCAGTGCTGCTTTTATTTTATTTTATTTTATTTATTTATTCTTATTTTTAACATTTATTTATTTTTGAGAGAGACAGAGAGTGCATGTGAGAGTCGGGGAGGGCCAGAGAGGCAGGGGGAGAAAGAAGATCCCAAGCAGGCTCCACACTGTCAGTACAGAGCCTGCTGCAGGGCTCGAACCCATAAACCGTGAGACCATGACCTGAGCTGAAATCAAGAGTTGGACACTCAAGGTACTGAGTCACCCAGGAGCCCCTGTTTCATTTTATTTTAGAGAGTGCAAATGAGAGAGGGGGGCAGGGGGAGGGAGGGAGGGAGAGAGAGAGAGAGAGAGAGAGAGAGAGAGAGAGAGAATCTTAAGCAGGCTCTAGTGAGCCTGATGTAAAACTCAACTCCTTGACCCTAGGATCATGACCTGAGCTGAATTCAGGAGTACACGCTCAATCTCAATGAACTGAACCACCAGAGTCCCCATAGTGCTCCTTTGAGAAGCAGCCATTGGTAGCCTGTTTTTTTAGACTGAATAAAGGTGAGGGCACTTTTCTAGTGAAGTGGACCTGATATAATTGGAATCGATCCAGTAAGGTTTTACACTAGACACAGTATGATGTCTTATGAGGTAAAGACAGTACAAGTAGACATGGTATAAGTGGACATAAAATCTGTGACCATTGATGAGCAATGACTACCTTTTTTAAAGGAAAAGTTCCATGGCTTTAAAACAAACAAACCCCACACAACACATCCATGCTAACTTGACTATGAAATCAATGATAAAGAGGATATAATTAGTTCTATATTGTTTCCTGAGATTTATGACTGTACAATAGTAATAATCATGGTAATTCAATTTTGTTTAATCCTTTTAGCTACCTTAATGAGATAAGTGGGAGGACCCCCATTTTACGAATGAAGAAACAGACCCAGGAACAGTGAGGTTCGCCCTAGGTCGTATAACAAATTTGAGAGTTGAACCCAGGTCAGCCTTATTGCAAAGCCTGTGCCGTGTATCTTCCTTTCTCCATTTGCGGCAATCATACAGCCTTTTAGGTCTCAGGCACACCTTGGTGTAAGGGCACGTGCAAAGCCTAGTTGTTAGCAGCTATCACCCCTCCAAATATAGTAGCAATGACCCTTGAATTTGGGTTGTGTACTTTGTATGCCTGTTACAAAGGTGGGGGAGCTATTTATAAGCTATTGCATTATCTGTGGAAGGAGAACCTTTTAATTCCTTCTTTCTCTATAGTAGTTTATTGTAATAATGTCTCCAAAGAGATAGGCTGAACTCCAGAGAAATAATTTTTGTCTTCCGTTTCTTCATCATGTTGATAAAAACTGAGATGCATAAATGTGTCGAAATTTCTTGGCTTTTTCTGCTCCCTTAGAACAATTTAAGAAGTTACGGAAGCTCAGTGCAGAAATAGAGTACATTGTTAAATCTTACGAAGAATTATTTGCTTGCTAGGAGGATTCAACAGAAAATTTAAGTGTTGTGATGCTAAAGCAGCACTTTATGTATAAAATGTAGACTGAAATAAGAAACATAATTGAATTAGCATGAGAACATTAAGTGATAAAATGAATGTTTTTATTGACTAAGGGTGAGTAGTTGGACTATTATAGTGAAAATCTCAATCAAGGCATCTAAGATGTTTAAGACTTAAATGTGACTTTGATATAGCCTCTGGCAACATCTGAAGAGTTTCCAGACAAAACTGAATCATTTACATGGCATCTTATTACTGAAGAAATTTTGCTTTATTCACTATCAACCAAGATTATTATTTTTTTCTTAAAGCAAGTGATCCACGATTATTTATAATGTGCCTGTTGTATTTTAAAAGGACATTATAATTGGTGCTATTTTAAATGAAGTAAAATTTCAGTGTCAGTATATGTGTGTGTATTTACAAGTGGGTACATACACACATGGACCAGGTTTTTTGTTTGTTGAACCTTTAGCTAAAATCAGTTAGCTGGAAATTGTAATATTAATGGAAAAAGCCTAATTCATGTTGGCTATTACAAGGATTAAGCCAGAATTTATAATACTGTCAATAAGTTCTAGAGGATTAATTTAACATATCAAGAAAAATTCAATATGTTTTATAAGTCGACTAACAGCAAAATGTGTTTGCAGCTTTCTTTAATACTGTACTATGAACTTGGGATTTGGGAAACATCTTAATCTAGATTTAAATATGGAAGTCTTTTGTGAAATAGACTAGTGATTCCCAATAGGCTGCAGGGAGAAAAGGAAGCAATACAGATCTGTGAACAGACTCATCAGATAGGTACCAAGAGCTTTTATATATAAGATGTCCTGCTTCTCCAGAAGCTTAGGATTGGTAGAACATTTCCTTCAACCTACTTAAGGACAATTGGACATAACCCATCACTTTTCTTGATGGGAGTTTGTCATATCTGTAGGGTTTTGTTAATCCATGAACAAGACTGACACATTCTAGTCATTTTCTCAACAGTGCCTACCACATGGGATCAAAAATAATAGTTGTACAATAATTTCTTGAATATGTGTAAAGCTGTATAGAGAGGCTATGCATAATATTGTTTCAAAGGATTAGGTTAATTCAACTTTGGGGTCAGAAAGCAGAGTTGAGAGAGTAATTCATTTAACCAATTAAGCATGGAAAGAAAGAATATCCATGCACCAGTGGCATGCTCAGTCTGCTGTGCTTCCATTCTGCTTTCTCTTTGGGCCAGAGAGCTATGAAGCATCTATATATGTTCAATGAATACGGTCTTGCAGGAATTTTTTCATCTCCTTCAAATCTAAGGAATGATAGTGGTGGCTAAGAAAGAGGGAATAAGACAGAGTTCCAATGATACTGTCGTGTATACTGCACATTTACATCAGGGGCACCTGTGTGGCCCAGTGGGTTAAGGATCCCACTTTGGCTCAGGTCATGATCTCATGGTTTGTGATTTTGAACCCATGTTGTGCTCTGTGCTGACAGCACAGAGCCTGGAGCCTGCTTTGGAGTTGGTGACTCCATCTCTCTGGGCCTCTCTTCTGCCCAGGCTCTGTCTCCTCTCTCTAAAAAATAAATAAACCCTAAAAAATTTGACATCAAGATGCAAATCTGAATGTATGGAAATGTATCTGAAGTTCTACAATTAGACATGAAAATAAATTAGGGGACTTCTATGGGTTATGTGCTACGTGGCACAGAAGATGAAATCTGATTTTAAGGCGGCTGGACAGTATTTTCTTAGAATATGGTATGTTTTGGCAAAAAAAAAAAAAGGTAGACAAAGCAAATTAAAACAATATTAAATGCTGCTTTGTCCTAGAAAATCCACTCTGAAGAATCTATTCCATTTGTCCAAATGCACATACACTCCATTTGACTAGTGGGGAATATTTATTAAGCTATAGTTGTAAAAGTTTGAGTGAGAAAAGTTTCCTTTGCCTCTTACCTATTGGGTTATTACTCATTTATTCCCAGTGGTCAAATTTAAAATTGGGTGTCTAGAGAAGTAGTGTTCTCTATTCAGTACATCAGAATCGTCTTTTAGTCACCTCGGGTGGTGATCACAAAACTGTCAGTTGTCTCGTCAAGCATATATAACAGTCAAACACAACCCAACATCCAGCTGTGGAATTTTAAGACTGTTTACACCTGTTACAATCACTTGTTATTTCTGCTGCCCGTGTGCACATTGGCTCCTATGATCCCATTATACCAATCCTATACCGTTCAATCCGTTTTTTGGGGGATTGGGCTTTTCACTTAGTACATTAGTTTCAAAAGGACAAATATTGGTGTCAGAATTGAGACATTTTCTTAGGTCGTGAATTTTAATTTGCCAGAAGGAGGGGTGAGCATGTGTCTCATGATTGGAGATTATTGGTGGTTAGACGAATTGAGAGAATGTGGACTGGTGTGGAGGAGGTGGTTTCTCAAATTATCTTAAACACTGGATATGTTGGAACATTGAAGAATTGAATCCCTTAGGCTTGTTGTTTTCACAATTTGTCTTCCTTTGTTTCTGTCCAGATTACAAACTACATATGGAAGTGCACTGTCCGGTATGGTAGCCACTAGCCCTCTAGGGTTGTTGAAATTTTAATTCATGAAATAAAATTAAAAAATAAATATTTCTCAGTTGCACTAGCCACATTTGAAGTGCTCAGTAGCCACATGGAACTCGTAACTCCTGTCATGAACCACGTAGTCCATAGAATATTTCCATCATCACACTGATAGCATGTATTTTCAGCTTTGACATTCTCAGGTTTCAATCCCTGAACACTCTGCTTGTGTAATTGTCGTTTCCTTTTAAAAGGAAGACTAGCTGATGTCTTAAGTGGCATTCTCTTTCTTTCTTTCTTTCTTTCTTTCTTTCTTTCTTTCTTTCTTTCTTTCGGGTGTACTTTGCATGTTGTTTGCTGCAAGTGCTCCTTCTTAATAATTATAGTAGTGCTCCTCCGTTCTGAATATATATTAAAGCATTTTTCAGTAGGGCTGTGATGAAGTGTACCTTACCACTCCTCTTTGGTGGTGTGGTTCAGTGCCTTGGTTTTAATTCATAGAAACACCACTGCCGCACAGTAAATTATATTGAAATAAGTGTGGCGTATCATGACATAAATATCCCCAGAAAATGAGGAAAAACAAGTTTGACACTCAGGTGGCTAATCCATCACTCAGATATTAGGAAATGGATTGCACTCTTGTTGGCAGGAAGTAAGGGGATAGAAGATGATTTCAGTGATATGTAGTTAGGGAAAAGAAAACAGGAAGAAAATAATATGGATTATTTTTTGCTCATTTGCCTTATTCTGCTTTTGAGAGGGGTGAAGACATAGATCATTTGCAGGTGACCATTGTGTGAATGTTGCCCTTTGCTGTTACGCCCCAGCCTGTGTGTCTTCTGTCTCCCTGCAAGTGTTGGCATTGGCAGTATTTATCTCTTTTCTTCTGTGAATTCTCTCATTTGCATTGCATTTATTTATTGAATTCATGCATCCTCCGCTGTGTCATTTTCCTTTCATACTTCAGTTTTGTTTTGCTTTTGCTATCAATGCAGGATTATGATTCTTAACTTTCAAATGCCTTGGATACTCAATAGAGAAGATTCACTAAGGGAAAAAAAACCAAAAAACAAAAAAAAAAAAACCCAGTCGCTTTTTTTTTTTTTTTTAAGTCACAGAAATGTCTCCTTTTCCTATTGTGGAATAATAGAGGAAACGGGGAAACAGGACATTCTTGGAAGTAAAAGATGTAGGATGAAATGAAAAGTGTTATTGTCAGGGTGGCTGGCTGACCCAGTTGGGAGAGCATGTGACTCTTGATCTTGGGGTCATGAGTTCAAGCCCCACGTTGGGCATTTAGCTTACTTTAAAAAAATATTTTTTTTAAAGTCAATTTTTAAAAATTGTCAAGAGAATGGTCAGGGCTGGCTGCATTTGGAAGTAAATGATGGAATTAAAGTATTGACTATAGCCAAACATAACTAGGAATTCCTAGAGCTGGCTGCTTTCAACCCATGCATTCAAAAGCAATCTGTGTTTGTCTTTTCTTTGCTTTTGGCCAGGGATGGCAGCACATCAGAGCAGTAGACACATTAGAGGAGAAGTAGTTTCTCAACAGTTGGCTGTATTTGGTATGCCATCATGATTTAATCATACTGATACCAAAAACTGTACAAGGGAATGCATTGTGAGACAGTGATTGGCACCTAGAGTCACTTATTATTTTGTCAAGGATTTGACATGCCAATCAATTGCACGAGCAATGTATGCTTGCTTGAAATTGATCATGAAGCACCTCATGTTAAGCATCTTGATGTTCTCTGCTAATGTAGGTCATTTCTGGGCTTTAGAGCTTTTACCCGTGCTTCTATTTTGTAACTGAGGGGGGTACATGACCAAAGTATGGGCTATTGAAATCATTTTACAGCAGAATAATACTTTTTATGATGGACTCCAAATGGGATGTCACACTGCCCTCATTATCTAATGATTTCCTCTGTGATTATTAATGTAAAACGAGCTTACTATGGAGAATTTAAAAATTACAAGCAAATGCAAGGATGAAAATAGACAATCTTACTAGTCACAATAACACTGTTTATAATTTGGAGCTATTTCCTTCCAATCTTTGCGAATTACCTGAGTATACTTTGGAAGACTCTTGTGCAAATACAAAGTGGTTCACTATATTCATTCATCAATATTTAAAACCGTGATTTTAATAGTATTTAATACATGGATGTACAGTAATTCTTTTTGATTGGATATTTAGTTTCCTGTGTTTATGATCGTAAATGAACCTGTGGTGCACATTTTTGTATAAATTTTATACAAATTCTTGGATTCCTGTGATGATTTTATGAAGTGGCATTATGGTGTAGGTATGTGCATGAAAGAAATATGATACATGTGGACAGCTTGCTTTCCAGAAAGTGTGGCATCATCTCTACCAGCAGCGGTACCATATTTTTGTTAATACTATTAGTTTTTTAAAAATATTTACTAGGATAGTAAAAATTAGCATTCCTTTGAGAATAGCCTATCTTTGACTGTTATTGCATAAACAGTTTTTATATTACGCTATTTTTTCTGTCACTTAAAGGGCTCTACCTACTCTTCTTTTAGAACTTTACTGATTTTAATTGATGGTTGTGAATTACTTATTGAGGCTATAACCCACTTATAACCTTTAATGTTTCGTACAGCTTTATTCCATAATTGTTTTTATTTTAGTGTGTAGAAGTTTTCCTTGGTTTACATTTAAATCTGTTAACTCTCCCCTTAAGGATTTCTTTGTTACTTTTAAAGTTAAGAGGTCATCCTTATCAAAAAAAACAAAAACAAAAACAAAAACCAACAGCAAAAACAAACAAACAAAAAACTAGTAATCCTTCTCTGGAGAAGACAAGGCATACACTAACGTTTTAAAATAGGTTTAACATTGGAGTTTTTACCCTGAACTCTATAGTAGTGCTGATATTTTATCAATATCTAATGAGATGTGGCTCCGATTCTTGCCCTCGGTACAGTATGACACTATATGGGATGTAGTGGATCCAGAAGAGGTAACTGAATATTGTGAACGATTATGTGGCATAGTGAGGAGGCAGGCCATGTTTTGTGTCTGCCATATGTCAGTGTTTGTTTTTGAACTATACTGTTTTAATTACTATAGTTTTATGATAAGCTAGTAACTGGTTGGGCAGAAAAATTTTGTCCTATTCCTCTTTTCTAAATTTTCTTGGCAGTTCTGACCTACTTATTTTTTCAGGTAGACTTTGACGTCTCTTGTCAACTTGACAATTATTTACTTGTCCTTTTTATTAGGGATTGGAAAGGGTTGGCATTTTAAAAATATCCCACCTTTCCATTGAGGAAAATGACAGATACCTACAGTCAGGCATCCTTTTATGTCTCTGAGAAAATTTTGGCACTTACCTTAAGATTTAGTGGCAATGCCTCTTAATTCTTACCTTCTCCTTCAAGATGATAAGATAATCTTGCTCTTTCCTACTTATAGTTTATTAGGTTAAAAAAAAGTATCCTTCTGTTCCTTATTTTGCTTACCAGTCCTTTTCATAAAACCTGTTGCTTTTTTATTGAGGTGAAATTCACACAGGATAAACTTAACCGTTTTAAGTGAACAATTTTCATTCAGTGTAATCACAGTATTGGACAAACAGGCCAAAAATGGTCATCACTCCTAAAAGAGACACTATTTCCATGAAGTATTTTCTTCCCATTCCCCTTAGCCCAACCCCTGACAACCACTGATTTATATTCTGTCCCTGTGGATTTAGCTATTTTGGAAATGTACTATAAATGAAATCATAAAATATGTGACCTTTTGTGTCTGACTTTTTGGAATGAAAATATTTTTGAGTTCTATGCACATTGTAGCATATATCAATACTTCATTCCTTTTAGTGGCTGAATAGTATTCCACTGTCTGTTTATACCATAATTTTATTACCCATTTATCCATTGACGAGCAATTTGGGTTGTTTCCACCTCTTAACTATTGTAAACCATGCTGCTATAATCATGGGGGTTTGTGTATTTGTTTTCCATTTTTCTGGATCGGTAGCTAAGAGCAGAATTGCTGGGTCACATGGTCATTCTATGTTGAAGTTTTGATAAATTATCAAAATCTTTTCCACAGTGGCTGAACCATTTTAAACTGCCACTGATAATGAATGAGGGCTCCAATCTTTCTACATCCTTGCCAGTACTGCTTTTCTTCTTCTTTGTTTTGTAATTAAAATTCTAGCCAACCTGCCAGGAGTAAAGTAGTATTTCATTTTGGTTTATGATTTTTATTTCTCTATTGAAGAATGACCTTAAACATGTTTTAATATACTTCTTGGCAAAACTTATTTTTTTAACGATTTTATTTTTTAAGTAATCGCTACACCCAACGTGGGGCTCAAACTTACAACCATAGATTGAGTCACATGCTCTACCAACTAAGCCAGCCAGATGCCCCCCAAACTTACTGTTTTGAATCCAGTCTATTGGTACTAAATTATCTTTATAATTATTTTATGTGGATACAGTTTGGTAACATTTTCATCATTTACTGAGGCATTTATGTTTAATTTTGACCTTTAAGTCCTTTGATACCACTGAATCTCCATTAGTTTTGATTCTTTTCCCTGTTAACTGAAAGATCTCTTCAAGTGAATTTTTAGAGGGATTTAGGTGTTAGCTTTTCTAAGCCCTTGAATACTTACCTTTTTTATTATATAACCTGTCTTGTTATAAAATTCTTAGTTTATAAAGTCTTCCCTCTTAATTAAATTATTATAAATGTTGCTTGTTTGTCTCTTGGTATTTAAGTTGCAGGGTAGATATTCGATGCCAACCAGATTCTTATTTCTTTGAAGATAAGGTGATTTTTTTTTTCAGAAGTTTGTAGGTTTCTTTAATCCCCCCTTGGGCCATGCATTGTAAACCTTTACCCTGGCTCTGTGCATGTGTGTGTGAATGTGTATGAGAAATTTTCTTTAGTTTTCTTGAGGCTCTCTTGACTTGCAACCTCCTTGCCCCTTGATAAATTAAGATTTTGTTGTTAAATTTCTGAAGTTTTTATTCTTGTGTCCTAGAGATTGCTTTTATTCCAGTTGCTCCCTTTCCCCCTGCCATTGTCATACATGCAATTCAAAAGATAGATCTGTTCTTTGTTCTCCGTAATTATCGTCTCGTCATTTTCAATTCTTTGTCTTTTCTTCTAAGTTCTGGATGAGCAGCCGTATACTGCTGTCCACATTAGTGGTTTGATTTTCTGCGGTGCTCATTAGACACTCTTGTATGCACTGCAGTTTTTATTTTTCCTCGTGCGTGTTAGTTTCTTTCCTCACTATGCCTTACTCTTTAAACTCTCAGCTCTTTATCTTAAGATTCTTTTTAGATTATTTCATATATATATATGATATATATAGCTATATGTATTTGTATATGTATATGTATATATGTGCTATATGTATATGTGTATATATATATATATATACACACATATAGCTATATGTATTTATATTTACATTTATATATTTAGAGAGCGTGTGTGCTTGCATGAGTGGGGAAGGGGCAGAGGGGCAGAGAGAAGGAATCTCAAGCAAGCTACCTGCTCAGTGCTGAGCCGCATGCAGGGCTTGATCCCAAGACCATGGATCGTGACCTAACTTGAAATCGAGAGTCAGACACTCAACCAACTGAACCACCCAGGAGCTCCTTAGGTTAGTTCAAAGACTACATAGCCAAGAAATAGGAAGTCTGAGGTATAACCCCAGGCCTTGTGACTGGAAACTTGTGTACTTGTAGCTTTTAAATTGTTTTCAAAGAAAATAAACAGCATATATGAAAACGACAACAGTAGAAGAAGAATCGAATGTGCTTGCTTGAAAATCTATCCTTGGTTACCAAGGGCTTTATGACTTGGTAAATGACTCCCAAGAGTCAAAAATGTTTTGAAATTTCATGTAGCAGGTGGTGTATACCTGTTAGATAATTGCCTCGTTTATAAATACAGAATATGTCTCTCCAGTAGAAAGATACACTAATAAGAGAAGATTGGAAATCCCACTCCTTACCTGTATCTTTGCATGTATATGTTGAGTTATGGGCATTGTTGCACATTCCATAGACCGCACCTCTTGGAGATTGGGAAATGGAGAAAGCATGAGTTTGCATAAATACTCCACTTTGGAGTTGCGGGAGCTGGACCATTTTACATGACTTCTCAGCCTGCATGTCACATTCTGTACAAATCCTGTCTCTGGGGGTCTTGTGAGGATTGAATGAGATGAGGATGCTTTTGTGAACCTACAGCGGCACTTGGCATATGTTAGCATTCAGACATCGTGTCCTTTATACAGCATTCATCTATTGAGTGCTGTCAATGAGGCCGCGTAATAGGTCCTGGTGACTCTCTTATAAATAAGACCCCCTGCCCTCAAAGAGCTCACAATTTAGGAGGACTTGTAGAAAAGGAAACTAGCAGTAATAATATTCTAGAATAAGACTATACCAGAGAGAGACTCTAAACTTGTTTGGCTTACTCACTATTGTACTCCAGGGCCTGTCAGGACACCTAAATGCCCTTTAACTATGGTTGAATGAATGATTTATTCTATGATTACTGGGAAGCATAAATGAAGAATGGTCAGGATAGAGGTTTACTAGGGAGCAGGGAAGAACACAGAAGAGGGTCATTACTCAGGGAAGGTACACTTAAGCTGAAGTTTTTGCTCCCTGTACCTTCTGTAATTGGATTAATTTGTTGCTCTACCAAGGGACTTGATATTTCAAGGAATGTTGCTACATATCTTTTTGGTAGAATGAAATCTTTTGTAATGCAAATAATCACTTCCTAATTTATGTGTGGAGCAAGTTAAGATTTTTGTATGTCAGGTTTTCTTTTCTTGCTTGCTTGCTTTTTTTTTTTTTAATCTGAAAGGTGGGCACAGTGGTCTATCTTTGCAATAAGTAAAAACATCCTTACAGTAATTGAATAAGAAATTATTGATTGAATTTAATCTTTATTCTTCCCTCCACATTCTATAGAGAATAGAGAAATGGGTTCAAATGTACAAAATCCTTTATTGAAGTGAATAAGAAGGCATGTTCATGTAGATTTAATTGGAAATTCAGACTTTTCTTTCTCATTAAATAATCAGTTGATCTTTAGAAGTCACTTCATCAGGACTCAGCTTTCCTCTACACAAAATGTGGAATTTGGACTAGACTAGTTTTAAGTTCCATGCAGCTCTAAAATTCTCTGGAAGGGAAAGAAAAAGATTAATGACAGTAATCTTATAATTAGGGTAGCAAATTACAAATAGTCAATAAGCTAGATGATAGAAATAAAAATGACTCTTCATGTTTAGCTTAGGATCAAGAAGTCTGGAGTAAAAAAACGCAATTATGCTTATTTTAGACTTTTTAGAAGGTGCCAGACAGTAATTTAAAGGAAGATGAGATTTGCATAGCCAATAATAAAAGTGGTTATCATATAAATAAGAAAATTTTCCTGTCAAAATTCTAATATGAATTGCTTTAAAGAATCAAATTTTGTGCGCGCGCACACACACACACACACACGCTAATTAAATTGTAATTCAAATTGGGTCACAGTATAAGAATAACTACACTAAATAGCAAGAGGAAAAATCCGAAGAAACAAATAGAATGTGAAACCAACAGTGGAAAGGTTCACCTCCTATTACTTTGCTGTCCTTGGCACTTTTCATCTCTGAAGGATATTTACAATAATAAGTAACCACCCGGTGGAATGTGTGTTTAAATTTTGTTCCAACTTCAATTACTTTCATCAAAAATGTATATTTTTTATTGATAGTGATTTGGGGAGTTTCGTCCATTCTCATATCTGTTGTTGAGAAATATATTGAAACGGATTGATCTAAGGAATAATGAGTATGTAAAAATAGTATATCACTTTGTCATTCACCCATTCCTTAATTCACATATTTATTGTGAGCCAGAATTATAGGCACTATTTTGATGTATCCATAATATCTTAGAACCACACATGCCACAAATGACAAGTGCCTACTGACCTCTTAATATGTAGCTAGTCAGAACTGAAATGGGCTATAAATATAAAATACACATGAGATTTCAAAGATTTTGAAAAAAAAACTATAATATCTCCTTAATATTTTTATAGGGATTCCAGAGTGAAATGATAATACTTTCAATAGATTGGAATTAATAAAACATTTTAAAAATAAAGCTCAACTATATCTTTTAAATTTTTATTGTAGCTACTAAAATGTTTAAGATTTCTCATGTGGCTTGCATCACATTTCTACCGGACATTGCTACCATAGAAATTAATAAGCAAGTCATTGTATACTGATGTATACTTAATTCTGACACATTGTATAAGAACAGTGATGACGGATAATGGTTCATTGATAGCTCTTACCTGTGAGTCAGTCCTCTGTGTCTTGTAGGAAATAACACTTCTTCCTTTCTTTATCCATCAGTGTAAGAATATATGAAGACATGTAAAAAAAAAAAAGGTATGTTCTTTAAATGGCTTTGGATAATGTGGTATACTTGGTACCTGTTCTTATTCTGAAGTATTAGAATGTGTTTGTACTTGGTGTAAATGATGTGGACCAAGATTCATAAATACCTTTAAAATTGCTTGGTTTTCCAGAAAGCTGGTTTTTCCTCAATAATATTGAAAACCTATGTATCATTCAAAGACATGCTTAGTCATACCTTCTCTTGGCTACCTTCTCAAATGTCTACAGCTGTAAATAAATGGACTTCCTTCCTTAGTCCTTTGAAAGCACATGGCTTGTTTCTCTCAGTAGTTTATATCATAATTGACCTTGTAGTGTTACTACTTTTTCTGTGGCCTTTCTTTGCTTTTCAATTATATGTCCAGCCTGCATCTGGCTTATTTACTTAAGTTTTATCTTGTAGTGTCTAATACATAGTGGGCACTCTAAAAAATATTTATTGAATTAAAAGAGCACCTGCTGAGGTTTAAGAGCTTAACTGTACTTCCTCTGCCCTCGACCCTCATCCGTGTTATTTTGGCTCTGTGGCGTCACATAGTGGAATTAACCTGAAGCCTTGAACAAATCACTGTGGGTTGTGCCAACCATAAATTGAGAATCGGCTGCATTATTCGTTTTTGGTTTTCTAACTTTAAAATTGTTTTTATTATACAACAAAGTCATCAAACATTGATCATTTAGTAGTATTTTGAAGATGCAATGGCTCCAAATAGTCTTCTGTGCATTTTGGTGTTGATAGGTGGCCTGTGAAAAAAAAATGAAGATTGCCTTTGAATAAATGAATTCAATATTTAAAGTTATAAACTGTTTTCTCTGCTCTAATCCTCAGATGCTTTTTGCTGTTGTTTTTTTGCTCACTAATCCTTCCCCCACATTTCTGTATTCAGGAATTATCCGGACTTGACAATAGCTTAAATGATTTCCCCAAGATTACACTGTGAGTATAGCTAAGCCAGAGCTCATTGCTCCTGTCTTTGATCTCATGGTCTTTTCTCCAGTTTAACCTAAGAGCAGTCTAAGCTAGAAGTTGAATTTTGGATTATGAAGTCATTTTCCCACTTCCCCGCTGGCCTTCTTCCCTGAGCTCATTTCATTGCTGGACCTCTACTCAGAACCAGAGACTATTTTCACTCCTATCTATAACCTCTCAATCCTGCTGAGCAGGGCAAAACTTGTTTTGTTTTCTTTTTTCTTCTTTCCAGGTTCCAGTATGTCCACTGACAGCACTATAGTTTTTGTATTAATTACGTTTATTTGGTTTTCAACATTTAATAATCCAGAACCTGAATCCCTGTTGAGGTTTCAAGGAACAATGATAACTGTTTAATTCTATTCAGTATGAGTGCCCCTCAGAGGCTCAGTGGGCCTCTTTGTGAAGTTTCCTTGTAGCATATCCTTGTAGAAAGGGCAGTTTGTTCAAGATGGTAGAGGGGCTAGAAATGCTCCCTCAAGGAAGCCTTTGGAGTCCTTGGTTGCTGGTTACATTTTGAGAGAGTAACCCAAGAGAACTAGTGGGGTACGCAAATTCACATGGTGGAAATCTTATTTTATTTTAATATGAATAAGTAGGATATTTACACTGATGAAAGTTCAGAAGGTACATAAGAGCATAACATGTCTCTTCTGCCCTGGCCCCCTGCCACTCAGTAGGTTCCCTGATTAGGAGTCAACCACATCTGTCAATGGATATAAAAGAAAAAGGGGCTGGAAGAATGTTACTTTGTTTGTATACGCATAAAATAAGTATACTACAGTTTGCCTTTTAAGTTTATTTATTTTGAGAGAGCATGCATGCATATGCGCACGGGGGAGGGGCAGAGAGAGAGAGAGAGACAGAGACAGACAGAGAGAGAGAGAGAGAGAGAGAGAGAGAGAGAACCCCAGGCAGGCTCCACACTCATCAAAGAGCCCAACGTGGAGCTTGATTTCAACCGTGAGTTCATGACCTGAGCCGAGGTCAAGAGGTAAACGCTTAACCAACTGAGCCACCCAGGCACCCTTAATTTTATACATTTTTTGCAAAGAGAATGTATGCTCATGATACAAGATTCTTGTAAAATGAGAAAGAAGAGTATCCCTCTTAACCTTTAAGAGAGGCAGTTGCTCCAAGTACCCTTTTGTAAATTTGCAGATTGAATATATAAAAATGTGTGGTGTGAATGTTGGATATAACTATTACATATATGTACATATATATACACATATATACACGTAGATATATGTGTATACACACACACACATATACCTTATACCAGGGAAAATTTACTTTATTTTGTTTCACTCTATGGCACTGGCTCTTAATCAGGAGCAGTTTAGCTTCCTAAAAGGCACTTGACAATATCTGTGGATGTTTGTGGTTATTCCAAAACATGTAGGGGGTAGAGACCAGAGATGCTGCTAAATATCCTAAACAGGATAACCTATTTCCCATCCTTCAACCCCCTGCCAACAGTGACTTAACTGGCTCTGAATGTCAATAGTGCCAAGGTTGGGAAGCTGTTCTGAAAGATTTGGAAGGCTTTTTTCTAAGAAGCTGATTTCCATAGAAATACGAGGCTTCATTAGGAGCATCACTCTCTTCCTCCCTCTCTTCCTCCTCTTCTGTTTCCACAATGGACCATAATTGTTGCATATCTCTCCAGCAAGAGTGATGGTTCCATGGATATTCGTTATACTCAGTTGGCCTCTTGAGAATGATTACAAATATAGTGCCCTTGTTTTGCCTATATTGTCCCATGTGTTCTCATGTTTTGGTTTAATTGCATTTTGATGGAGCATACCCTCTGCTAATTCTCTGAGAAAGGGTAAATGAAAGGCAAATTTGAAGGAACTTAGAATTTTTAAAAATGTTTTCTTTTTTTTTAAGTTTATTTATTTTGAGAGAGAGTGAGCAGCAGAGGGGAAGAGAGAGAGGGAGAGAAAGAATCTGAGAGAGTTCGTGGCTCTACCTCATGAACTGTGAGATCATGCCATGAGCTGAAACCAAGAGTCAGACATGACTCCCAAGAGTCTGGGCAGCTCAGCTACCCAGATGCCTCCCAAAACATTTTTATTCTGTCCTCTCACCTGATTGATATTTTGTATGGAATTCTAGGGAGGAAATAATTTAAACTTCAGAATTGGAGGCTATTTCTTCATTGCCATATAGTTTCTGGCTTTTTAGAGATTCTGAGACATTTTGTTGATGGTATGTAACCTTCTCTCTGGATGTTCTGAAATTCCCAATGATACGTGTGACATGGTGTGAAGCTACTTTCATTCAGTGTGTTGGGTTCTCAGTGGATTCTTAATCTGGAAACATCTTTTGGTTCTGGAAAACTTCTTGAACAACTTCACTGATGTGCCTATTTTCTTAGTCCCAGCCTCGCACTCTGCTGTGGATGTTGGAATTTGTAGATCATTGTTTTCCCGTGTTTTTCACTTCTGTCTTTTTTGCTTTGTTGTCTTGGAGATTACCTCAAATGTTTAACTCTCTATAAATGTTGTTTAAAACTAAAAACTTTTAACACCTTTTTTTAAATCTTCTAAATGTTCTCTTTATTCTATTCTGTTGCTATTACCAGATGCAATTTCTGTTCTGATGATTAATAGTTGGAATATGCTTTCTAAAATTTTCTCTTCTCCATAGTCTGTTTCTTTCAAGTTACAAATGTTTGTTTCATTTGGTATCTATCTTCCATGTCAAATCCTTCATAATCTGTTTTATAATCTTGGCCATTTCTAGTTGAGTGGATTGGATATTCTCAGTGCATAAATCAGACTTGTTGACTTTGAGCTTCATCACTGAGTAGGCCTCCGGAACCCTGTAGGGAACCTTAGTGTTTTCTTTAAATTTCTCCTTTTGCACTGATTAGCTTTCTCAAAGATAGAACTTTCGACCTCTTATCTGGAGAGCAGCAGGTGATCTGGAAGCCCTGTGAGGAAAAGGGTGGAGTTCTCAGGGTGCATACTGATCTCTTAACCTCTCTGTTTGGAATCCTCTGCTGCACCTGGTTATCCTCTCGTTTGTCCATCTCCAGAGAATAAACCTCCAGGCCTCCCACTCTTAGTTCCACAGAGGTGATCTTGGCAGCTAGACCAGGCATCTAATTGCTTTTCAAATAGCTTTCATACAGTCCTCCTTATTTCAGCTACTCACTTACCTCTGGTACAAATTCCCTCTCCTAGTTCCATAGGTCACTGTTTCTCTGTGTCTTAAACCATCTGTGGCTTTTATGGTAGATGGGTGGCTTTTATGTTTCAGCTTTCCATGCTATTGCCTTGGAATCCTCTGTCTCAGTGCTGGTAAATCAATTGCTGTTACGTCATCTTCTTAATGTCTAGAAAAACTTTAAGGCTGATACATACCTCTTCTCCTGTTTTCCCTATTCTTCCATGTGTTCGTGTCTTTTAAAAAGTAACCTTTCCTGTCGTTTTTGTGTGGTACCAGGTGAGAGCATTCAGTGTGGGTCCAGGCTGCAGTCCTAACACAGTGTTCTTTGTGGTGCAAACTTCATTTAGAGATTCCATTATGGAAGAGTATGGGTAGGGTTGGCCCTCTCTCTTCCCATTTGCTGCTGCTACCTCCTAATTGGGATTTCCACTATAGCTCCCAGAGCCTGGGTACTAAGCTGCTAGAGCTATTTCTAAAGTAAAGCCAGGTCTCCCATTCACCGCACTGACAGCTGTGCTGATGGATGTGGCACCACTGTGGGTATAAGATTAGCTGGCCCTTCACGAGTTTGCCGTTGCTTTACACTCCTGACTACACTTTTCCTTAACTCACCTTTGATCCTAAGGAATGTGTGCATAATCTTTTTCAAAATGTTTGCTATGTCAATATCCCAGATTAATGTCTGTGAGCTTTTAATAGCCGGAAGCTGTGAGTTGAGGCCCATCGACCAGATGTCTCCTGCTTCCTAGTTTATAGGCCACCTTTACACAGGGACACATGCTTGCTGACTCCTTTTTATGACTAAGAGGACACTGTATTTGTGAAGCCACTTTCATTCACTGATCTTAAATGCATTAGCAAATCTAAAACTATTCATCTTTTCAAGATGCTAAGGATGTTGATCCCATATAGAAATAATAAATGTTGAAAAAAAATCCCCAAACCTAAACTAGAATGACATCAATCATTTCTGTTCCCCCCCGGAAAATGATTACAGGACTCCTGATTCTTATTCTGCTTCATAAGAAAACAAATATGACCAGTAGTTACACGCAAGATGTTGACAAAATTGTTTGTTTTGTATTGTGTTCAAACTGATTTCAATACTGTCATTTTATGGAAAATTCTAGGACCTGCTATGAGATGACCTTTTAAGGCCTCTCCCCAGGATTTTTGATCTAGAGTTTTGCCTTTTAAGTTAGTACATTCGGTTTGGATATATGCAATTGATTTGTGTTTCTGTTCAAGATTTCTGTGTTCCGATAAAACTTTATTTATGAACACTGCAATTGGAATTTCACATAATTTTCACATGCCATAAAATATTGTTGACTTCTTAAAAATGTTTAAAAATGTAAAAAAAAAAAACATTTTTAGTTCAAAGATCTGCAAAAACAGGTTTGATCCAGAAGGCATTTTTTGCTGAGTCTGGTTTAAAACTTGCCTTGGGATGAGTGCTGTTCCTCTTGTGCCAAATTTCAGCCACGACGTGATATTCTGAATGTCTGTTGGTATAAAAACATTGTTTGGAATTGAGGTAGCCATGCTCAGAATTCTGCTTTGATGGGAGAATTTTTCACAGGCAGTTGAAACCGCTTGTGTGTACCTCTTTGGACAACATTTTCCTCTCCTTCCCAACCATTTTTCTTCTATCCTTTTACTTTTTTTCTGTGTATTTTCTAACAATTTCCATTTTTTTTTCTTTTCTGAGTACAGATTATGTATAACATAGTGCACTAGTTGCTTAAGAGATGTAAATATAAACTAGGGGCATAACTTATTCGTAGACAAGCACAGTCATGGAAGAGATTTTGTATTTCTGCCAAAACTCAGCAAACTCATCTGAGGTATAGGAAAAAGGAATGTGACCGACAGGTGTGTGTGTTAGCAGATATTGTGGAGGTATTTTTTTTTCTGACCTCACGTTGTAGACAGAAATGAATGTATTTATTTCTTCTGCATGTATTTATTTATATTTTGGGGATGCCAATGACCTTAGAATGGTGAACGATAGTGCTCTGTTTCAGATTTTGCAGTGTGCCCTATTTTCCCTACTGTAAAGAGACTTCTTTCTCTCCCTTCAGATATCCTCTGGTAATTTATTCATTAATTTAAACTTCTTTAAAAAAACTTCTTTGGAAAGGTGTGTTTCTTTGGCAAAGATAGATCTCTACTTAGTAAAGATTTATGATTGAATGAACAGAGAGCAAGGGGGAGGCCTAGGCGATGAAGTCTATGCACTGAAAATAATAAAAATAGGAACATTAAAAATGAAGGAAACCAGTCAAAGGCTGTAGAATCAAAGAACAACACAATTATAGATTTCATGGTAGCTATAGTAAGTAATATAGTCTCAAATGAATACTCCTTTATTTCATAGAGGGGATTGGCATTTGTGCAATATTCTTTAGTTAAATTTCAATTTATTGGATTTTTGCATCACTGCAGATTGATCTATTGAATTTGTCACAGTGGCCTTGTTTTTACCTTGATGTGTTTAATACCTGCTGGATCAGAATGCCAATCAATTTAGGTTAATTTCATTAAGTTTACTAAAGCTTTTTAAATTAAAGTCACTGCTGACATTACCAGTAACAAAATGCGGGTAACACACTCTTATATATTATTGTTCTAGAAAAGAGATTGGTAATATATATTCTCTCTAACATCTCCTTACTTGGATTTTTAAATTCCCTTAATTATTTACAAGACGATAAATCATTTAACATATAAAATTTTAATTATCTGCATGATCATTGCTTAGTATTCTGTGCCAAACTTTAAGCTCAGCATAGATTTAAGTTCTCACTAAATAGATTTCAATTAAACTCCTTCCATCTATTCTAGGGAAGAAATGGATTGTGTTTAAAAAATTGTATTGTGCTTTGTATTAGCAAATATAAAGTGGGGAGTGGTTCTTGGCAAGTAGCCTTTTAATTTTCTTGTGCATTTTAGTTTTCAGAGAAGCCATAGTACACTTGGCATTTATATGAAGTATAATCATGATTAAGATTTTTTGAGTAATATATTTTGCAAAGAAGTCTGTAATATGCAATTATGGAACTTCGCTTGCATTATTAACTGATTTTATTAACTATCATTAATGCAGTATTTATAAATATTGCTTGGAGAACTGTAGTTAAATTTACCAAAGATAGAATCAAGAAGAAAACTGATAAACTACTAGTGCCCTAGAACTCCTTAAGAGCAGACCACATTGTTTATTAAGCCACTAGGAAATTCAGAAAGGGGAGGGAAAAAACCCTCAAACCATCGAACACTGGTTATTTGACTATTTTTTTTTTATTCCTTCACAACAATGGTGTGTAGGCATTACTACAGTTTTCTATGGGGAAATTGAGCAAGCAAAAGTGTGTTCTAGCATATGCTATTCTAGAATTAAAGAGATTTTGGTTATGCAGGGTTCAAGTTATCTTTGACACATTTTGCAGGTTACTTACAAATTCCTGCCTAAACATAGGAATCTTCTTTATCAGAGAGCCTAACATCAGATTTTAATCATATCTTAGACCCGCAGGGTTTTAGGTTTCCAACAGGCCACCTGTCTCAGACATTTAAAAATTCACAGGACAGATGGGAAGGTGAAAGAACTTGTCCTTGGATAAAGAAATTCTTGCATTGCGGGAATGTTCACAGTCAGGGTTAGCCAATACATCATACACATATCCTGTATTTGTCTAGCGTTTAGTTATCATAATCGTGTGTTTCCCTTTAGTAGTATAAATACAAAATTTATCACTTATCTCCTATTCTTAGTGGCCAAGAGAGAGAAAGATTGTAGCTTGTAAAACCTGCTGTTCGGCTGATCCATGAATCAGGATATATGACTGTATTTTATATTAACTTTCCCAAATTTACAGTTTGTGGAATGTGTACCCTGTGGAAGAACTCTGCACCATCGTATTTAAGAAGTTGGGAAATGGACCTGGATTGCCTGGGTTTAAATTGGTTCCCAGCAATTTATTAGTGATCTTGGGAAGTTAGCTGGTGTCCCTGTGCTTGAGTTGTGTCATCTGTAGAATGGGGGATATTTATACCCCTTTCTAGAGTTTGGAGAACATGACATGAGGAGTATACATTAAAGTACCTAGAATAGGTAAAGTACTTAGAACTGGAAGTCTGTGTTCAGTAAGTGTTAGCTGTTAGATGAAATGCTAATTTCAGGTAAAAACTAAAAGAGGAACTTAAAGCCTATATGTACTTGGAAATTTTCTGAAAATAAATTCCTTCAAAAATTCACATTGACACTTAACTCTTTAGGAAAGACTCTGTTACTTGACCTAGCTGAAGCATACTATTCAAAAT
The DNA here is from genome assembly GCF_027475565.1 of Acinonyx jubatus. Taxonomy (NCBI): domain Eukaryota; kingdom Metazoa; phylum Chordata; class Mammalia; order Carnivora; family Felidae; genus Acinonyx; species Acinonyx jubatus. The sequence continues at coordinate 81,090,490 of NC_069386.1, forward strand.
CACTAGGCAGTTGAAGCATCAGTGGATTATGCTGTGAACTGTGGTTGGTCTTTATTAATTCCATATACCAGCGTTACTTAGGAACAGGCTAGAAAATTGAATTTTCAGGCCCAGCCTCAGAACTACTAGATCATCAGCTCGGGTGGAACTTCAAGGACCACTGACTTAGATATGTATATTTGCTGAGGACTTGAGGACCCACTGTATTTGTTTTGGGTAAGAGAGAGAGAACCTGAACGTGAGAGGTGAAGTCCTTCTCCAGTGGACATTCCTGTGAAAGGAGTGGGGCAGACGAGAAGTAAGTAAAGAAACATAAAACCCCCAAAACTTTGAACATGACAAGTTTTAGAAAACAAAAGAAGTTAATAGTGTTGGTGAATGATCCGAAGCATTGAGGGGAGTGCCAACATAGGGTGTTCATAGAAGACCTGAAGGTGTGAAATGTGAAGTTAAACCTGAATTATGAGAACATTCGGTAATAAATTGGTGAATGAGCAGTCTTGGAAGATGAAAGCCTAGTGCAAAGGTCATAAGATGGGCATATCTTAAAGAAGGCTTTATTCTTAGTCTAGGAGTAAGTACTATTGGTAATATTAATTAACAGTGGGGTAATTTGATTATTATAGACTATAAGAAAAGGGGTTCATAGTGAAGGTTTAAAAAAAATTTTTTATTTAAAAAAATTTAAAAAAATAGTTATTTTTGAGAGAGCAAGAGTGCAAGCGGTGAGGGCAGGGAGAGGCAGAGACACAGAATCTGAAGTAGAATCCGGACTCTGAGCTGTCAGCACAGAGCCTGATGCATGGTTCGAACTCACAAACTGTGAGATCATGATCTGAGCTGGAGTTGGATGCTTAACCTACTGCCCCCATAGTTAAGTTTTTGATAAGTTCTTTTAAAAAATTACTATAATTTCCCATATTATTTTCCATACAGACCTACTGCCTAAGTCTAAGTGTAATATGTTTTCAATCCATTTACTGACTGAGTCACCAAAATCACTTTGTGAGTTCTGAATGTCGCATTGGGTTGACAGTAACTTGTGACACATCTGATAATTATAGGCTTCAGATTTTTCTCGTTCAAAACTTAAATCAGTGTCTTCTATTTTTTATTGCTCCCTACATATGAAAATTAATGTATAATGTCTAATTATAATATTAAATGACTATCAACCCTTCTTTGTCTAGTTTGCTATTAACCATAACTTCCACAAGAAAGTCCTCTTAAGCATAAGATAAAGACAATACTGACGTGAAATTTTAAGTGCAAGGGGTAAATTCTCTAAGTTAAAAACAAACTCCGTGATTTTAGATTTTATTTTTTTAAATTTTGTTTTAACGTTTATCTATTTTTGAGAGAGAGAAAGCGCGCGTAAGCAGGGAAGAGGCAGAGAGAGAGAGAGAGGGAGACAGAATCCAAAGCAGCCTCCAGGTTCCAACCTGTCAGTGCAGAGCCTGGTGGAGCTCAAACCCATGAACCGCAAGATCATGACCTGAGCTGAAGTCAGATGCTTAACGGACTGAGCCACCCAGGTGCCCCTTTAATTTTTTAAGTTTATTTATTTATTTTGAGAGAGAGAGAGAGAGAGAGTGCGCGAGCGAGCTAGCGTGGGTGCACAAGTGGGCGTGGGGCAGAGAATGACAGAGAGAGAGAATCCCAAGCAGGCTCTACATTATCAATGCAGAGCCTGATGTGGGGCTTGAACTCACTAACCACTAGATCATGACGTGAGCTGAAATCAAGAGTCAGACACATAACTGAGCCACCCAGTGCCCCTTTTAGATGTTAATACGTGAAATTATTGCAATATTGTACAAATTGTAAAAGAATTGTAATTAGATAAATTGAACTCACAATGTGGCAAGACTAAGAATAATAAATATAAAACTTTATTTTTTCAATCTTTGCTTGATAAAAGTCACATAATGACATGAAGGAGCATAGCTTTTACATCTAAGAAGACCTGCGTTTAAATCCAAGCCAGTTGAATTTTTTTTTTTTTTGCTTTAATCATACTGTCTATAAAATGGGAACATGAAATCTACCTTTCATGGTTTAGTAATCCAGTTTTAAGATATTAAAATTATTTAAAGATGCAAACAGGTGATTAAAAAGTGGTAACTATTGTATTATTACAGATTGACTAAAAACTCTGAGTTACCAGTTGGATTAACTGTTGACCCTAAGAAGTCTGTGGCTTCATCCATCTTTCAAGTACAGACTCTATTACTTTTAAAGGTTATGACTTTTTTTTTAAATTTTATTTTTTTAATAGCCACAGAATTTGAGGAACTTGTTTTGAAGTCTGCTTCCACAATAGTTTCTCCCTTGGTTTTGGGTTCCTTCTTTGCTGTTCCACAGTGTGGCCATTGGTGGGCTAGCGTGTGCCCTTTGGGGCATTGCTTTTCTAGTTTCTGTAATAAGTTTAGCTCACTCACCTCCTCCCACCCCCGACTAGTCTTTCTTACAGTCTTGTTAATGGAGTATGTCCTTGAGTATTTTTTGGACAAGTTTGAAGTTGAGTTAAATGCACATAATTCAAAAAACACGAAGACAACAAACATTTCACTGCATGTTCATATGACTTTGGTGACAACTTTTGCTTAGCAAGTTTGGGAATGTTAAGAAAATTTAAATGTGCTTTCAGATCTAAAGACTAAAGCCATCTCCCCAGTTAAACTTTTACTATTTCCAGTTTCATTTTTCACTCAAGTATTACAAGAGGGAAATATGGGCAGAAGGACCACATTTATTGAATGCCTACTATGTACCAAGTACTATTTCAAAGTTATATATATGATTATATGTTAATTATATATAAAAGTATGTGTGTGTATGTATATATATATACATACACGTATATATGTATATATACATACATGTACATATACATATACGTATATATACATATACATATACATACATATATATACATATACATGTACATATACATATACGTATATGTACATATACGTACATATGTATATACATATATGTATACACATACATATATATGTGTATATATGTGTGTGTGTGTGTATGTATGATTTTTACTTCTCAGAACGTTGAGTTTTATAATATCCTACCCATTTTATACATGAAGAGCTCAAGGATCAGAGATATTAAGTAACTTGCCCAAATTGAAGCTAGTAGACAGAAGTTAAAACCCAGGAATGTCTGATCCAAAAGCTCAAGTTTTCTACCACATCTTCTGAACAACAAATACTGTATACCTAAGGAGAAAAAAGTTAAGACTGAGGACACTGCTGGTAACACACTGATGTGTCTCTTGGCTTAGTATGTTGATATGTATGTTTCAAATGCTGGTTTTTTATTCTTACTGAAGATCATTTCTTGGAGCTTAGAAGTAGTAAGCTCATGGTGGATTCCTCTATCATAGGAGTTTAACTGGGAGGTGTTGGAGTGGTATCAGTAATCTCTAGTCCTTCAGCCAAGGAATATGGAGGAGAACTGGAAGGATGGGGTTCCTGTTGACTCTGTAGTGTTGGAACCAGGCAGTGAGGGAATAGACAAGGAAAGGAATCACAAATTATCATATGTACTTTGAGGGAAACAAGCAGGGATTGAGATAGAGAGCAACAGGGTGAGGGAATAAGATACAGGGAATAGTAATGGATGCTGTGAGGAGGTAACATGTAATCCAAGCCCCAAAGGCTGAAGAGCCAGGTGCTAGAGCTTATTGTTGCCCTCAATTATCAGGGGAAACCTGAATAGGCCACCCTCTTGTGGAGATGGGTACAGAACCCATGTATCCTCATCCTTGATAGAGATTTGGCACCCTGCCTCTTGAACAGTGGGCCCTTACTGCATATTTGGTGATTGAATTTTGCAAAGCCCTAAAAAGAGTCTTTTCTTAAGCACCAATTGATATTTGTATCAGTCTAGGACTATTAGGCATTTATCGTCTTTGAAAAGGAAACTTTTATTATAGAAATTTTCAAACATACAAACAAAGAAGAATATAGAGTAATGGATCTCCATGTATCCGTGTCTGGACTCAACAAATGTTTTTCTGATCTGACTTTATCTAACCTTCTTTTTTTCTTCTTTAGTATTTTCCAGAAAGTTCCAGATTTCGTTTCTTCACGGTTGTAAATACCTTAGTATGCATCTCTCACTGATAAGGGCACTTTTATTTACATACCCTTAGGTAATTATCACATTTAGAATTAACAGTGACTGATCTTTGGTTCTATAAAAAAGTTTAAGAAAGAAGGGTAGATACAACTCATTACAAAATTATGATGTAATTGGCATTTGTAAATACATGTATCTGGATCTGTGTCTGGATTTCTTTCTTTTTTTTTTTTTTTACATGTTTCTCATACTTGTGACTTGACTATCCAAAGGCTACAATTTCTCTTACTAAAGCTAGCAAGCATACATCATCAACTTCTTGTTTTTTGCTTTGTGTTGTTTTGTTTTTAAAAAGCCCAAGAGAAGCATCTACACTGAAACTGACTTGGAAACCTGCTTGACAGAACCTTTCTTTATTGGTCCCTGCAGTGGCCAATGGTATGAAGTCTGTACATATGTCAGAAACATTATTTTTAAAAAGTTTACTCTGATACTGTTTTCCCAGACATCATTGGATGTTGGTTCTGTCTTTATCAAATGCAAGTGGAATTGAGTGTTGGGTAGACTTTGGACAAACTCAGCAGGCTCTTTCTTGAACTACTAGAGCTGGCTGCTCCACACACTGTACTCAAAATCTACAAAAAAATATATCTTTGGAATAATTTCTAGTGACAGAGAAAGAGAGAGTCCTAGTGACACCTCTTAAAACCATGAAGACCTGTCTTGCCTAGTACTCTCACTTTAAAAAAAAAAAAAAAAAAAAAAAAAAACCAGAACAAAAGAAAACCCATGCAGTATTAGTTTGGCTTGAAATTCTCTGCACTTCTCATTCATTATTTAATCTTATTTTACTTTGTTCAGACAAGCTATCTGGCCTATTGTGAAGCTTCACACAGCCAATTACCTCAAGGTGTTTAGTTCATTTATTATTTACAGCATAAATCTTGTACAGGTTGTCCATTGACGACCCTCTGAGTAGATGTAGTAAATGCCTTTCATCCTTGTGGCCTCAGTCAGTGCTCACAGACCTACCTGCTGAGCGTGGCAGGCCAGGCAAGGTACTGGAACATGTACAATACCAGAGGTAATTGCACTTTATTTTCTCTTTAAAGGTGCGTGTGAAAAATGTGTGCACAGTACCAGATTCTGCATTGAAATCTAAGAGAAGAGGCTCTTTAATTTTGAATGCACTGTTCCTTTCTATAGAGACCGTATTAGACATTTTAGCCATTGTTATAGGCCGAATATTGAATTTAGAAGTTTGTTCAGAATAGACCACAGTGGAGTCATACTTTAGAATGTGTATATGGAAGTATCACCTTTCAAACTTGAGGTGTGTGTCCTTGAACCCGTTTTCCTTTCCTGGCTTCCTTTCAGTCTTGTGTTGTGATACCAATATGAGCCAAGTATGAATGACTTGGAAAAAGGCTAGCTTAAGTAATGTGCCGATTCTACTGATGGGCTTATATGCCATTAAGAGTCTCTATCCTACCTTGAATGTGCCAGGTATTTAACCGGGGACTGGTACTAATTTCAGAGCTAATACTGAGCTGTTCCACATCAATGCTTTCAGCAGGTGGCTTGAACTGACAGTGTAAAGAAAAAAGTGAGAGAAAATTACCATTGTACTTTAGAATTTCTCTGATTGAATTGACTGATTATACTGTCAAAGGAGCATTGGGAAGCTGGCAGGGTTATGGGGAGTGAAGAAATGACAGAATTCTTTTAGAAAGAGCTTGTCTGTTTTTGCACAGCCAAATATTTTAAAATGATAATAAGGTTTGATATGAGGTTTGCATTCAATACTTGTGAAAGTCCATGTGCTCCCTGATTTGCTTTTTAAAACTTATGTATTGTGTAAAGAGAGCCAATGGTTTTCTTATTACTATTTTCTCTTCTAAGACACAATATTAAAATACTTGTTTAAATACCATCAGCAAATGTTACACTTTTTATATTGGCAAAACAGTTTTATAAAGATTTCATTTTTGTTAAGTTTTACTTTTGGGAAGGTAGAATGGGAAATTTATTAAGTGACTCGAGATGAAAACTATTGGTTTTATGTAATCAGTCTTGTATGATGTTCTTTCTTCTTTTGATTATTCATTTATTTTGAGAGAGGGACAGTGCTAGTGGGGGAGGGGCAGAGAGAGAGGAAGAGAGAGAATCGCAAGCAGGCTCTCTGCTGAGTGGGAGCCTGACCAGGGGCTTGAACTCAAGAAACCATGAGATCATGACTGGAGCCAAAACCAAGAGTCGGACATTTAACTGACCGAGCCAGCTAGGCACCCAGTCTTGTATGATGTTCTTAACTAGATTTTTCTGTTTAAGAAAAAAAATTTATCAGTCACAAATACTATTCTGGGTTGTCTTTTAAATTCACGTGTATTTTAAAATCTTATTTAGGGACACCTAGGTGGTTCATTTGGTTAAGTGTCTGACTCAATTTTGACTCAGGTCGTGATCTCATGGTTGTGAGACTGAGCCCTGCTTCAGTCTCCACACTGAGTATGAAGCCTGCTTGGGATTCATTCATTCACTCATTCTCTCTCTCCCTCTCTCTCTCTCCCCCCCACCCCACTACAGCCCTCCCCCTGGCTTGCCTATCCATGCACAGTCTTTTTCTCTCTCTCTGTCTCTCCTCAAAACAACAAAAAACCTACTCATTATTAAAAAACAAATAAATAATATTTAAATAGTGATAATATTACTTAAATGGATAATTAAAACGGACATATGGTATCATGGTTACTAATAATGGGATAATAATAGTAGAGAGTATTTATTGAATAGGTCCCTTGTACCAGGTACTTCACTACATGCTTTATAATCTTCACAATAATAATGATGTAAAGTAATTTCCCTTTGTATCCCCATCTTACTGAAGAACAAATTGAGGCCCAGAGAGGTTGAGTAACCTGCTGGATAACCAAAGCGTGTAAGATAGGATGCTGACTGTCAGAACTCTCGTGCTCATCCTCTAGTGTGCAACAGACCAGGGCAACTGGTGACACTTTTTTTTTTTTTTTCTGTCAGTGCACTGCCTGCCTTCTGTACTAGCGACAGGGAATTAATAAAATAATTTCCCTTTTCATGGTTATCCCATTATGAATTTAATAGAACTTTTGATACAGAGTCATGAGAGTTCTTAAGGGAATGGTTTAAAATGTGGATCAAAATGTATTGAAGTGTTCCATAAAAAAAAAAAAGTGTAAGAGACAAATTTAGTGAAGGTTAAGTTAGGTGTAAGGTAGAAAAAATCAATCAGGATAAATGGGTCAGCCTTCATCACTTATTCAACAAATACTTATTGTACTGGGTGCCAAGCACTGGGTTTGGCCTATAGGAAAGCACTGGGTGATTTATTTTTGTTGGGTTGACTCCCTGGTGGGATTATTCACAAACAACCATTCGATGTAAATAGGAAGCTTTAATTGCAGAAAAGAAGGGTTAAAGTCTTTCTGGGTGGACCATGGTGCTGAGTTTTGTTTCATTGCATAATCTAGTAGGCGATCCTCGTATTCTCATTATTCTGATGCAGTGTAACAAACCAGCAGGAAACTGCATTCCATGGGATTTCTATGGGGACTACAGAGAATTCATTCCAATGCTTACAGAGCAGCCGCTTGTAGCTTCAAGTAGCTCCAGGGCTAATGTGAGGAGCTGTGCAACTCTACTTGCTACTGAACTGTAAAACTGAAAGCATGTGTAGTGTAAATAAAACAATGTCAGTAAAATTGCTTCTAATCTGGAGGCCTTATCAGAGCATTGGTTGGCAGTCTGTTATTGTTGAATGAGGGAAAAAAAGGCAGGGAGTTGGAAATATTAGACCACTCTGAAAATGCGAATACCTGCTTCCTCGTTTGGTTCAAAACCTACTCCAATTGTTTTGTGGTTCCATTGGAGGAAAACGTGAAAGAGAAAATATTTTTCATTCCGCCCGCACCCCCACTCCAATACAAAACAACTGCCAAACAGAGTGACACTTTCGGTAACAAATTTTCTTAGCCTGGCCTTATAGAGGATAAAGGAATCCATGTTGTGGGATAGATTTGGTTCCCATATTCTGTCTGCATTCCATGAGCACCTGGTTTTACCCATCCCCAAAATGTGGTTAGCAGTGCTTCATTTTTGTTAATAGAAGGGTTGTCCAGTCTTCTTGAGGCCCATGATGTATTTGGCGGTTGATGTCGGTGGGCCCTTCCCCATTGTGACTGCTGTGGTCCCCCTAGCCTCACCCCTGTGTTCCTCCTGCTGTCTGTCTACAGGGCAGGCCACCTGGGAATCTCACAAGGCCCCTCCGTACTTGGTTTAACCATCTGCTGTCATTCTCCTGAAATTCTTTGTAACACTAGGTCAAGGGGCCTCACGTTGTCATTTTGCTCTGGGTTCTACTGGTCATGGTCATGTAGCTGGTCTTGTTTGCTCTGTGAACCTCCTCCTCCTCCTCCCTGCCCCAAGCACCAGGGGTTGCGTTCTTCATCCCTGAAGCCGCCTTATCCACGAAGCCTTCTGATTCCTTAGTAGACGTCGCTATCTTCCCTTTGTGTGTCCCTAGTCATAACCTGCATACACCCTGCCTTGAACTCAGAGTGTGCGCCTGTCTTCTTCCATACAGTGGGCTCTCAGGGGGAGGGCAAGCGCCCTCCAAGAGTCTTTGTATTCTTCTCCCTCCGTATCCTAGCCCAATGGCTTTCAGTGCTCCATAAATGCTTGTTGAATTGAAGTGAATTAAATAATTTGCCCTTTTATCTGAAAGAGTAAAGAAATTTACATTTAATATAAGGCCCCTTTGATAGACATATTGCCTTCATTTCAGTTCTCTTCTGATGCAGAATTATGGTGCTGGCTTCCATCAAATGGCAAATGTGATGAGATGGTACACATTTGATTCTGCCTCACTTATAAATTTGGGGTGGGGAAAATATAAATGAAATCATTTCACTAATTTTAAGACATTTAAAGAGTATGGAAATTGAGCTTTGGAGGAAAAGGTTAACTAAGGTTAAAGCGAATGCTTTTCATTTCGCTTAGCATATCACTAAGTGGAGATTTAAAGGCACTGCTCTGTTCTTACCAAACTTTTCCCATACTACTCCTGGATTTCCTTTTAGTATAATTTGAGCAAGATGTTGTCATCGTTTAAATCATTTTAACTTTGCATGATTCACAAGTGCCATTTTCATATTGGGAGCTCTTCATAATATGGTTTCTTAAACTTTTTAGAAAAATAGAATTTGCAGTGCTTGTTGTCTCTACAGGTGGCAGAACCCTAGTAGTTCGATCACCTGTGTAGGTATTAGGAGTTCTGTTGATGAGGTACAAAAGAACACAGCAGCGCCACAGACATTTTTAGCAGAGGGCCCGTGATCACCTTGAGAGGTTCTGTAAACTGTCTCAAACTGTAGGCAAAATGTATTTGGGGAGTGTTCAAAGTTCGTTCTGGAGAGAGGGCTCTCAAGGCATCTTCTCGAAGTGTTCAAGAGAAGAGAAGAACCTATTAATGAACTGCCATGGAAAATGGAATGAAGATACAGCACACATGTTATTAAGTTAAATTTAAGTCAGCCTGTGGGGTGCCTGGGTGGCTCAGTCGGCTAAACCTCTGACTTGGGCTCAGGTTGTGATCTTGCAGTCTGTGAGTTCAAGTCCCGTGTCGGACTCCACGCTGACAGTTCAGAGCCGGGAGCCTGCTTCAGATTCGGTGTCTCCCTCTTTTTGTGCTCATCCCCTGTTAGTACTCTGTTTGTTTGTTTGTTTCTTTCTTTCTCTCTCTCAAAAACAAATACTTAAGACTCAGTCTACTAAATACATGTTGAACATACATTCGAATTGTTTAAATCTGAAATCTCTGGGCTATAAGATGTATTTATCCATTGAATATTACACCAGTATTTTTTTTTTCTAAGCATAGATTTTTGTGTTTAAGTGTAGCTGAGAGTCTTGAGTCCTGAACTGGTTCATTTTTTGTTTTGCATTTGTGAGCAATGAGACACGAAGAAGCAGAGAAATTAGGGAAAACACAGTTCCTTCATCATGCCACACGATCATAAAAGAGCTAATGGCTATATTCGAAGGAAAAACCCAACTTCCAGCCACGGTTATTCTTGAATATGGGTAGTTGGAGACTTGTGGCAGACATGTGCAAGGAATACTATGATTTACCATGATGAAGATTTTTGCTTAAAAGGAAGTGGCTTGGCTCTGGTAAGATGCCACACCCTGGGGAGTGTGTTTGACCTGACAGGGCTTCACACACAGCCTCTGAGGTCTCCTACATCTCTCAGAGGTGAGCTGGAGGTCAGTGACAGCTTTGCTTCATTTTTGTGGCTCACTTTTCCATTTAGCATTCTTTTCCTTACATAAGTGTTTTCTGTTCTTACTGATTGGCCAGTGTACGCGCTGAGCACACTCAGGAGTGGTGTAGCCACAGAGGAGCCCACCATGCCTTACAGAAACTCAGCTCAGACTGAAGTGTTCATTTGGGACCTGTTGGCCTCCAGAGTATACAAATGTTGAGGTTGGGGTGAACTGTTAAATCAGAAACCCTGTGGTAGTTACAGATCTCTTTGGTATATTTTAGAGACCACCTACTGTGTGCAAGACACAGCCCTAAGCTTAAAGGGCATTCAAAAATGAATGATACTGGCACTTGCCTTGAGGAGCAGATAGGGCCACAAGGGAAATGAGACACGGGGCGTCTGGCTGTATGTGTTCTCAGAAGGGGCAGCTTAACCAAGACTCTGAGGCGCACATTCTTCCAGAGACATGGGCCTCACCTGACAGGGGAACAGTATATAATTTTTAAGAAGGATTATGAGTTTATTTGGAGTCATTTCCCAGGTGGACCTCCAGTTAGTAAATAGCAATCAACCTAAAGATCTGGGAGGATGAATCTCAACTTGCCTGCCCCTTATTTCTCAGTTCTCTCAGTACAGTTAGTCTAGAATCCCCTGCTGGGAACTGGCCAGCACAAGGGGATGCTTTCTAACTGCAGTCACCTCTGCTGGTCCTTTCTTTTGGGTCTCTGTTCTTCCTCTGCCCCACTCCATACCTATACCCTGTTACCCATGTTTCTTCCACCCATTTACTTCTTTCTCCCTCTTGCTCCTTCCCAGTCATGATTTCCCTGTGTAATCTTTATCTCTTAGGCAGTCTCAAGATTTAAAAAGTTCAAATGGGTCCTCGTCAAAGACGGTTCAGAGAAATGGTTAACTTCTCCTTGCTCTATGAATTTAAGAGACATTGTAATCTGAGACATTTCTCTTAAAAGATAGGTTTCTGTTTGCTTTTGTTTTCTTTTCCTCAAAATCATGCTTTCAGAAAAGCCAAGTATAGTAATCCTTAAAATCTACAGTTGAAAACTAAAACTTTATGAGAGCATTTTGGGAGTTTTGTAGCCCTCTGGTGGAGTGTCAAGAGAATCCATAATGGAAATACTTGATGACTTGGATTTTAACTATTTTCAATAGGACTGAATAATAAACTTAAGCATTTTTTAGAACACTCTTTTGAGGGCAGCCATTTTGTCCACAGATCTGTAGTGGAGTGTCTCAGCATTTATTTTTAATACTTACATTTTTCATTGACAGGAGCAACTGTTCCATTCAGAATTCAGAGTGAATGAAGTATACAGTATTCAAAAGAAATTGTGCCTCTGCTTTTCATTTTTGTTAGGATTTCATTAAGTGATTAATCACAGGAATTTAAAATTGTGGGGATGGCAAGCAAAACGTTTCTGGGCTATGAACACAGAAAGGCTGCCAGGTTTTGAGTGCTGTTTTGCATCTATGTTAGGTAAATGTGCAGTCATAAGCCTTTGTGTGAAAGCAATTTGACATTAAGGAAAGAGCATTGAAGTCAGACCTGAATTTTAGTAGCCATTCTCTTACTCTATAGATACTTGATTCTGGAGAGGCCACAGCACCTATTTGGAAGATTATTATTCACATTAGTGAAAGGTAGTGTAAGTCATAACTTCTAACATGTCTTGTAGTTCTGTGGTTTGGGGATTTTTGACATCATTATAAATACAGTAAAGTCATGCTTTGTTCAATCTTTGGGGGGAAATGCACATTTATGATGCTTCTAAAAATATGATTAGATAAACTAACAATAAAAACAAGCTTACTAGCATACTGAGAGTTAATTGGGGATAGAAGTCTTTTCATTTTTGTATTTATTTCTAGTCTGACCTAACAAGTAGTATATAGCAGACATTCAAAAAACTGATGTTTGAATGAATGCAAAAAACAATTTCTGAGGTCTTAAGATACTGAAAATTACATCCAGAATAGGTTTAAGTGGAGTGCATGTTGTTTCAAGAATTATCTACTTAAGTCTACAAATAATTTTGTTAGCATAGACTATTTACCTAATAGGCCTTAGGTAATAGTTTAGGTCATAAGTGAGTACTTAGTTTTTTTCAAAAAGGGAATTCATTATTAATCATGTAATTTTAGTAAGAGAAAAAGTGTATTTTCCTAACAGAAAAAAATATTTTTCTAAATAATATGGGGTTTTAATGCCTTCAAGATTGCTTGTTTTGATTTTTCCATAAACTGGACAAAAGATTGAGGAAAAGAAATTACCCTAATAACTCATAACTGTTGTATTTTTAACAACTTCACGTTATGTATGAAAGCATTTGCAAATATTTCAGTTGTCTTTTGGACTTGGTAATTACTAGGTTGCATTTTATTTTTTCTCAGGAACAGGTACTCCAAAACTAGGTTATAGCAAGTTAAGTTTCATTATCATCATTTAGCAAGTTTTATGTGCCAAGCTATGAACTCCTAGATATTAGTTTAAAAAAAAATAGTGATGCCACTATAATATTAATGATAAATGGCATACATTTGAAACATTTAAAAATGATCATAGCCTTAAAGCAAAAAGAGCCAGAAAATATTAATGGTATAGGAACCATTTTATGTGGATCTGAATTATGTATAGCAGAGAGAGATAGAAAGAGATAAATTGCATAATAAATCAAAGTTCACATGGTGTATTGTTTATTTTTTTAAAAACTACACCAACTTTCTGTTTATGCAGCATGTCAGCTATTTGAAAAAAAAGATGAATAGTTCCAGATTCAGATTTATTCCAAGAATGAATATTTAGCACCCAATAGTGTCATACTGAATGTAGGAAAATAATTACAGTGTATGTTTTACCATGAAGAATTCTAGGAAAGCATTGACTTTTATACTTTGAATGTGCTTTTATTCTCTGAACAATTTGTACCTTTTGTGTCTTCTTGATTTGTAAAAGTCAGGTGTTTTAACCTTCCTTTCAAATACGGTAGTAGTGATATTCAGGAGTGTGTGTAAGATTATATTAAGACAATAATTAACAGGAAATGTTTCTTCTTGATAAATTTGTTGTATTAAAACATGATGATTGCAGAGCATTACAAACCTTGGGAAACGTTACTTGAAGAAAACACTTACAGAAATTCCTTTCAGGATATACTGGTGACCAGAAAAAAATCTGTTGGACTTTCCTAATATCTTAAGATTATAAACAGGTGCCTATGTAAGTGGGGTTTAAGTGGTTTGTATATTTTTTGCAGCATGGTTTACTATGGAAATACTATTTTTAAGGGTTTAAAACTAATAAATTTAATTAATATTTTTGTAAACAACCATGGACTACTTCTGCCCTGATTTTGGCCAGTGTTCTGTGGGTTTTTATTTACTCACCATCTAGGTGCAGGTGCCATTTCAATATGTTTGATCCCATATATTATGCATCAATGTGCCCCTAACCAAAAGAATCACAGAACTACTGGAACACTAGCTTGGGATTCTAATATAGAACTTGAAAACCTGCAGCATTTCATGGTGCAGATAAAAAGATCCCTGGAGTGGTTATGACCATGTGATTATTTTCCTCTGTGCCCAAGTCACTTATTCCTGGAATGATTTTGAAAAGGCACCATAGATCATTCATGTACGCATTCGTTCATTCAACATTTAATATCAGGTAGTACCCAAGGAGCTAGACAAATGGAAGTATAAATGTTCATGTCTGTCATCTCTCGTCTTTCCATGTGGCTCTTGTAAGGCTTCTGCTTCTGCTGTCTCATCATGCCCACTCACCATCCTTCCTGTCTAGTGGGCCCCATCAACTTGTTTGTTGCTCCCTTGGTTCAGCGTCCATTGAACTCCAAGTGGGTCTTGACAGCTAGAGGTTGAATGAAGTTCCAGAAGTGAGGTAGAGAAATGATGAAAGCTTTTGAAAAAGAGAGTGGAAGCAAAGAAGAATGTCTCCTGTGAAGGGGAGATAAAGAGGGCCTTAGAGACCGCTGGGAGAGCCATATGGAAGGATGGGGAGCTAGCAGTGGTGGTAGGATTTGATGGAGGGTCAGAGCTTCATGGAGAGGAGATGGCGACGAGAGCATTGGACTAAGACGGTGGCAACCATTAAGCAATCTCGCAGAAGCTATTGGTCCTTTCCCTGGCCATTCCAGTCTGACTCATCTAAATTGATGTGCAAGAGGACACATTTGGGATAAGGATTCTGTGTAGATATTTTAGTGGTGTAGATATGTCCTAGGATTATTGAAGTTTTTGTTTGAGTTATGCAAAGATATTTATATCCAGGAATCAGTGAGAAAACTGTAATTGAGCTGATATGTTGACAGATATTGATTGGCTTAATTTAATGTAGATAGCAAAGGCAAAATGCTTATATAAGATTATGCCAAAAAAATCGCTAACAAAAGTTGTCGTTAAGCTTTTCTTGAATTTGAAGTATTTCCATCAGATGAGATACTTACTGCCTAAATTTTTATAGCTTTTGGAGTTACTGTTATGCTTATTCCTGAAAATGTCATTAAAAATCTTTGTTAGTACAAAAGCTGTTCTGGTTGTTTTTTTTTTTTTTTTTTAAGCATTATATTGACCAAATTAAGAACAGAAGATTGACCATTCAGAGATTTTCCACCCTTAGGAAGCATGTCTACTTGTTTCGATGGGATACAAAATAAAATGGAAGAGATGTTTAAATGCTTTTTATTCATAGTGTTAAAAATGGTTAGAGGAAGAATTCACATTTTTCCTTAACACAATGTAACAAGCAATTAACTTTTTGGCATAGTGATAAATCTGCTTCTCTAAGAAGGTGTTTTGTGTTTTAATAAGTGGCAGTACATACTAGTATATTCATTTTTATTAAATAGTTGAGTAAAAAAAAAGTGAATTTAATTCACAAGGTATTGCCTTGAGCTTATTGAGATTTTACTACAACATCCCAATGCGATGCCATCACATTCAACAGAGTATTATTTAAAAAAAGTAATTAGCAACAAAACATGTTTTTGAAGTATCCTAGTGTTTGTGAAGTGTTAGCATCTTTGATCTACTCAGTCTCTAAAATAAACTTAAAAACATAAATTTTTTTTGGTAATGCTGAATCAGTAATAATGGTATATGGTTTTAAAACAATAAAATCAAAGGTTAGTTACTACAGACAGCACTTAAAAAAATTTTGCCAGCATGTATTCATGAATTTGCTCATTTGTCGATTTAATTTTATTACTTATCTGTTCTATTTTTAGACTAGACATAGGTCTTAATATCATCTAGAAACTTAACATAATTGTGATTTTTGTACTGTTAGTGAAGATGGTACCTGCAGAGCAAATTATGCCAAGCAACCACAACACAAATATGCTTAGCTATATAAATTTTTAAAATTTGTGGTAAATAAGTGTGTGTGTGTGTGTGTGTATGTAATACAATTCATCATTTTAACCAATTTTAAGTGTACAACACAATGGCATTAATTAAATGCACAACGTCGTGAAACCATAACAACCACTTTCAAAACATTTTCGAATAGAAACTCTGTACCCGTAAGACAGTAACTTTCTACCTCCCCCCTTTTTTATCCCCTGGTAACCCCTAAGCTATTTTTGTCACTATGAATTTGTTTATTTTAGGTATTTCATATAATAAAATCATGTAATATTCTTTCGCATCCATCTTATTTCACTTAGCGTAATGTTTTCAGGGTACATTCATGTTGTAACATGCATCAAAACTTCGTGCTTTTTATAGTTGACTCTATTCCACTATATGTATATACCACATTTTGTTTATCTATTGATAGATACTTGGATTGTTTCCAGATTTTGGTTATTGTAATGTCACAGTGAACATTGGGGTACAAGTATCTGTTTGAATCCCTGTTTTTAATTCCTTTGGGGATATACTTCACAGTGGAATTGCTGGGTCATGTGGTAATTCTATTTTAAGTTTTGGGGGGAACCACCAAACTGTTTTCCACAGCAGCTCTGAATGTATGAGGCTTTCAGTTTCTTCACATTCTCAGTTTTGTTTCCTTTTTTTTTTTTTTAATTATAGCTAACTTACTAGGTGTGAAATGATACCACATGTTGGTTTGAATTTACATTTCCCTATTGTAATTCCCTAAGACTAATGATCTTAAGCATCTTTTCATGGGCTTCTTGGCTATTTGTCTATTTTTTAAAAGAAACATCTATTTAAGTTCTTTGCCTGTTGTTACACTGGATTGTCTTTTGTTGTCAAGTTTTATCCTTTGTATTTTCTGTGCATTAAACCCCTATTAGATAAATGATTCACAAATATTTTCTCCCATTATGTGTGTGTTTTTCTTTACTTTGATCATCATGCCCTATAATGCATAGCTACCTTGAAATTTGGAGTCTAGGTTATCTATTCTTCTATTGCTCCTGCTGTTAGTGTGCTAAGAATCTGTTGTCAAATCCAACGTTATAAAAATGTCCCCTATCTTTTCTGCTGAGAGTTTTATAGTTTGAGCTCTATTTTTAGGTTGTTGATTCACTTGGGTTTATTTTTGCACATGGTGTGGTGAAGGGATCCGACTCTATTCTGCTGCATGTGGAAATGCAGTACCCCAGCGCCATTTGTTAAAGACACCATTCACTTACCACTGCATGGAGTTGGCACCTTGTCAAAAATCACCTGGCCGTAGATGTACAAGTTTATTTCTTGACTGCCAGTTCTGTCCCATTGGTCCTACGTGTCTTTCCTTTTGCCTGTGCCACACTGTTTTGATTACTGTCACTTTGTCATAAATTTCAAAACTTATGTTTTGAGTGTTAGTCTTCTGACTACTGTAGTTTTCAAGACTCTTGTGACTATTCCGGGCTCCTTGACATTCCATATGAATTTCAGGATTGGCTTTTCCATTTTTCCACAAGAAGTTGTTGGAATTTTCATAACGGTTGAGTTGGATCTGTAGGTTACTTTAGTTAGTGTTGACATCTTAACAGCATTAAATCTTCCAACTCATGAACATGCTATGGCTTTTCATGTTTCTGTCTATCTAGTTGACTTTATTTTTTTAGAGCTGTAAGTTCACAGCGACATTGAGCAGAAGTTAAAGAACTTTCCCATATGTTCCCTGCCTTGGCATCTCTGTATTTTTTTAATGAAATTTAAATTACTCTTTAATTTCTTTCAGCAATGTTTTATGGTTTCATGTGTAAGTCTTTAACCTTCTTGGTTAAATTTGTTAGTAGGGGTTTTATTTTTTTAGATGCCGTTGTAAATGGAATTGCTTTCCTAATTTCTTTAATTGTTCGTTCCTGTCCTGTGAAAACACAACTGATTTTTACATATTGATCTTGTAACCTGGAACTTTGCTGAATTCATTTATTACCTTTAGTAGCTTTCTTGTAAATTCCTTGAGGTTTTTTTGTATATAGAATGTCATCTGTGAACAGATAGTTTTACTTCCTCCTTTTCAATTTGATGCCTTTTATTTATTTTTCTTGTCTAATTACTATGTCACGAAATCCCAGAACAATGCTGAATAGTAGTGGTGAAAGTAGGCATCCTTACCTTCTTCCTCATCTTAAGCGGGGAAAGCTTTTAGTCTTTATCCATTAAGTATGATGTTAGCTGTTTTTTCTTTTTTCTTTTTTTTTTTTTTTTTTGTAAATGTCCTGTTTCATGTTGAGGAAGATTTCTTCTGTTGCTAATTGTCTGTTTGTATCATGAAATGGTGTTAAATTTTGTCAAATGCATCAATTGACAAGTTCATATGGGTCTTTTACTCCCTGTGTTCTCCTAATGTGGTGTGTTATATTGTTGGACCATAGTTCAGAACTCTTGAAACATAGTAACTTTGTATTCCTGGGATAGTCCAACTTGGCTATAGTATATCATCATTTTCATATGCTATTGGATGTTTTGCTATTATTTTGTTGAGGAATTGCTACATGAATTTTTATTCATTGCCAGACTAGCATTCAGGATTTTCTTGGATGCCTCATTTGCAAAGGCATTTCTGTCAAAGAAATGATAGAACGTCTGAGTCTTACCTATCTGAATGAATCAAATAAATTTTTTACTTAAATTTTTATAACTGGCCTGTACATTTAAGGAATACAAAAACAGCAGTGCTTGGGTGGTTCAGTCGGTTAAGCATTGGACTCTTGATTTTGGTTTAGGTCATGATCTCATAACCTGTGAGTTAGAACCCCATGTCGGGCTCCATGTTGACAGTATGGAGCCTGCTTGGGATTCTCATTCATTCTCTCTCTCTCTGTCTCTCTCTCTCTCTCTCTTTCTCTCTGTCTCTCTCTCTCTCTCTCTCTCCACCCTCTCCCCTTCATGCTCTCTCTCTCTCTCTCTGTTTCTCCCTGTTTTTGTCTCTCTCAAAAATAAAAAAAAATAAACTTAAAAAAAGGAATAAGAAAAACATTTTATCTATAAGGTTAGAAATACTTGTGGAATGTCTATTAGGTGACAGGTGATAAGCTAAATGTTTTATATGTTACTTCATTCAAAAGGTAACAGCTGTCAGTATTCCCATTTTGTAAGTAAGGACATGGAAACTTGGAGCTAGCAAATAGTAAAGCAAGGGCTTTTAGCCCTTGTTAGCCTTTGTTTTTCGTCCTTAAGCCTTGACTCCTGATGCTACATTATTATGTCTGACTTGAGATGGGAGTCTATTGACAACACTGCAAAGAAAGAATAAGGGTGCCTATAACTAAAGAGTTACCTATATGATGGGTTTATTTTCATATCCTTATTTTCCCTAGTTCAGGACAATTTGAACATAGTAAAACCACCATATAACAGAAATTCCAACGACTAGAGTAATTAGAGTGCTACATTCTAATGCTATAGATGAGTGGATGAATTGATGGAAAAAAAAACAAAGGAAATCCAAGAATGGTATGAACAAAATCATTATAAATCTAAATGCACATGAATCAGTCTTCATCATTTCCAGGCATTTAGGCGTTTTAGAGGACAGCAAGATTTCTCAGTAAAACAACGTGATTTTTCTATGTAAATGTTGTGGCATTACAGGTGTGTTGGCTAGTGATAAGATAATCTGCCAAGCAACAAATAAATAATTGCACATGAATCCCAGGAAGATGTTAGCCCTGGGGTATATTTGAATGTGATTTTTAAAATGGCATTCAATTTTTTTTCTGAGCCTCACAAATAGCTGCATATACCTCTATCTTGAATGGTGAGGTTGATCCTAGTTTTCACGACTATATTTTATTTTTAATGTTTTAAAATGTTGTTGTGAAATATATCATGAGTTCACCTCCCTCCCCCCAACCCCAGCCCTTTTACCTGGATAATGTTAAAAAACTGTTTGGTCATGTGTCTGTTAGGAAGTTTTGCCAGGTTTCTCAAGCCTTGGTTAGGTACTCCTAAGTCCTTCCATAGTGCCTGTTCCTGTTGGTGGCACTATTTGCAATTTTTTGTTGATTTGTCGTCTCGTCAAGGTTGTAAGTTCATTCAGGGCAGAGATTGAGTTTTGTTTAACAGCATAACTGGGCATCTTCTTCAATGGCTGGCACTTACGAAACGCTTAATATTTCTTTTTAAAAAAAGTAAATCAATGATCTGTGTTATTCGCATGTCAAACAACTGTTGCGGTACAGTCTACCCCACCTC
Organism: Acinonyx jubatus; assembly: GCF_027475565.1. Taxonomy (NCBI): domain Eukaryota; kingdom Metazoa; phylum Chordata; class Mammalia; order Carnivora; family Felidae; genus Acinonyx; species Acinonyx jubatus. Next base: position 81,110,529 of record NC_069386.1, read on the forward strand.
TAACAGTTGATATTCTTTTTTTATTATTTATTATTATTATTTTAATATGAAATTTATTGTCAAATTGGTTTCCATACAGCAGCCAGTGCTCATCCCTAAATGTCCATCAACTGACGAATGGATAAAGAAATTGTGGTTTATATACACAATGGAATACTACTTGGCAAGGAGAAAGAATAAAATATGGCCTTTTGTAGCAACGTGGATGGAACTGGAGAGTGTGATGCTAAGTGAAAGAAGTCATACAGAGAAAGACGTACCATATGTTTTCACTCTTATGTGGATCCTGAGAAACTTAACAGAAGACCATGGGGGGGGGGGGAGGGGAAGGAAAAAAAAAACAATTCTTCTTTGAAAAAAAAAATAATGTTTATTTATTTTTTTAAAGAGAGAGAGACAGAGACAGCAAGCCAGGGAGAGGCAGAGAGGCAGAGAGAAATCCCAAGCAGGCTTTGTGCTGTCAGCGCACAGTGCAACGCAGGGCTCACACCCATGAACTGTGAGATCATGACCTGACCAAAATCTAGAGTTGGATGCTTACCCATCTAGGCACCCCTAATAGTTGCTCTTCTTAACTTTCTCAAGTTACTGTTCTACGGCAAACTTTGCTACCCTGCCAATGGGTAAATAACTCTCAGGGGGATAAAGGTGCTTCCTTTATATACCTGGGTACATTATATTTTCAAGGAAATAATAACACGTGCCTAGTTTTTCCATGTCACTGAGAGGCCAGTAGGGTGTGGGGCAGTGGGACTGTGACCTCTGCCACCACACTGATCATCATGGTCTTTTTCGCCGCCTTTTTCACATTCTCCCCAGTAGATTCTGAGGTAATACACCTGGTTGTATCCACGTGAAGGATACCTGTCTCTCGGCAGGTAGATTTTTAACTTGAAGAGCAAGGCACCGGACATAATTCTTTGCTCACTATAGTAGTGAAATTATGATTACTAAACATCGTCAAAGTGAGTCACCTGCAAAAACGTATTTTCTCATTGCACCATTTTTATAAAACTGCCCTACTGCATGGGGCACTGGTGCCTTGGAAGTGCTGAGTTACAGGGCTACTGAGGCAGTACTCTTTGAGAGGTGATTTTGGATAAAGTATCTTAAATCTCTAAAAAAAAAAAAAACGATTTTTATTTTTAAATAAATTGATGTCCAAGGTAAAAGATGCACTTCATATCCGATACCCTTTTTCTTCCCTTTGCCTATACCACTTCTTCTCTGATCACATGTAGGTTTCGGATGATATCTTACTTCCTAAAAAGAAACAGATCAGGCAAGTATATAGATCAAGATATCAAGTAATAAATAGGTAAAGTCCCATTTGAGTGTTAAAATAATGCATGAGCGGGGCCAGTTGGGGCCTGAATTTGTGTCGGTTGGTGGAAAATAGTTTACGTTAGTTGATTAAACTTCATAAAAAGGAATGCCTTTTACATGGGTAACGTCACAGTTAACAGACATACTGGGAAGAAAATAGATGAGATATATGAGGTGAAAAATTAAGCAAGAATTAAAAAAAAATCTGTTGGTAGTATTTCATGTTTATTTATTGAGAGGGAGAGAGAGAGAGAGAGAGGGAGGGAGAATCCCAAGCAGAATGCCAACGCGGGACTCAAACTCATGAACCGTGAGATCATGATCTGAGCCAAAACCAAGAATGAGATGCTTAACCGATGAAGCCACTCAAGGACTCCCCCGAAGTTATTATTTTTAATTGTAAAATGGGTTAGTGCCATTCAGGAGTGATAATTCAAAAGATCCATACCAGTGGATTGGCCTTGCCACTGACTCAGCAGAATGTAGGCCATTGCTGGAGCAGCTTCCTAGAGGGCCATGAAGGTGCTGAACTAGTTGAGCACAGGGATGAAGTTATTTAAAAACTAGCATGCATATAGGGCAGTATTTTAATAAGTTGTTGTGTCTTTTTACTCTCCTTTGGTGTTCTCCGATGATGCTAACACTACCTGATTAGTAAAGCTATCTTTGGAAAAGAGGAAAAGGAAGCCTTGTTTGAAATTTATTCTCTGCCGTTGGGAGACATGACGGCATCAGGTTTTAATAAATGAAACATTTCAGTAAATGAGTTTTTCCTACGTGGCTAGGAAAGTTAGCTCTATTGGATGTTAGGTGTATGAAGCCTCAATTTCCCCAGTGCACAGTAACTGTCTTTTCTAGTAGGAGAATTGTGGCTTTGCATACAAAAGACACTGACATGCAGCTCTTACATGGTCACTTTCCGTCTGCTTGCAACTCCATCCTGGCCTCCAAACCCTGCTGGATTTGGTTTGTGGCCAGCTGCTGATAACCTAGAATAAATCACCATGAATCCCTCCGAGGGAACGAGAGAAAAATGGGAAAAGCAATAAGATGCCAAAGGAACATTTTAAGGATTAAGAAAGGGCCAATGTTTAATGCAGTTCAAGATATCAGGGAAGAGCGAGATTGGTGTCAATGCCACTGGAAGGTGAGCATGCCCTGGAGTCAGAGACATGGGCAGTTGATTTCTCAGTGATGCCCCAATACACAGTGCAGTGTGACATGCGATGCTTCTGAAGAGGGTAGATGAGAGCAGAAGAGAACATTAGTATAGCGATTGTTTTCTTAGATTTGATTCCATATCATTTCCTAGATATTTAATAGCACCTGGAAGTAGGCCGAAATATTAGAAATCAGAATAAAGTGAAGGAAAAAGAAAAGAAAGTGGCAGGACATTTGATGGAAATTCATTGGCTGGAATGAAGATGAGAGCCAAAAGAAAAATCAAGACATGAAGATTTTGAGAAACGATCAGAGAAATTAAAATACACAAGTAGAGCAGAGGTCATCAAGTGAGTTTGTTATAATCCAAGATAGGGAGGATCTGGGGAAAGAAAGAATATTGATGGTTTTGGTCACTTAAAAAAAATCTTGGGAGATGTGGCTGAATTGTGAGTTACTGAATATGACTACCAGGTGTCAATTCTATACGTAAGTGGAAATAGAAGGCACCATTTTACGTGGGATTCGGGATTTGTGAAATCTTTATTAGCAAGTCAAGTTTATCTTTGTATCCTACAACTAATGAGATAACACATATGCTCAATGTAACTAATAAACTTCCATGTTTTAACCCTTAAATAAAGGACAGGTAGGGATGAGTAAACATGTTATTTAATTCAGTAGTGCTGGTAGGTTGGAGTTGGAGGTCTGAGCACATGGATTTAGAATCGCTGCCGGAAATTTTCATGCCCTGGTTACCACATTCATCATGAGATACAGGAATGTTTTCGTATGTCCTTTAATGTCATGAGGAGTGAATAGAATACTCCCGAGTAAGAGATGATTTGATGTTATATCCTCAGTCCTTGAGCTGGCTTCACATGGCATTTATGCTGTTAAAAATGAGGAAGGTAGCATTGCAGCAGGTGGTGATTTGAAATTGGAGAGTCAGGAAACCAAATTAGATTAATCTAAAATTCTATACTCAGAGATTACAAGGTCATTAGTATGAATATAGATATGTACTGGAAGAATTGTGCTTTTGTGTATCTTTGTGGAAGCAAATGGAGAGAAGAAGGAAGTATTGAGAGAGTTACTCAAAAAATACTAAAATCATCCATGATAAGGATTGGACACTCAAGGGCTATGTGATATTCAGATTGTATAGATTCCAATGGGGAGAACAGGCGTAAAACAGGGAAAGGAAATCTCTAGATCTTGCATAATGAGATAATGGGAGAGAAAGCCCCTCCCATGGTATAATTTGCTGTCTTTGATTCAAAACGAATGTTGCCATGATTTCATATTTTTGCAGTATAACTTGAAGAAAATTGTTAATGTAATTTCAGTTTTATCTTTTAAAGATTGAATAGTTTGGGAGGTTATGCTCAGTAATACTTTTATGTTGCCCAATTGGTAACTTGTTAACATTTTTATTTAATATCAGTGGAGAAAAAATTAAAATTAAATGGCTGCTATAAAATAGGATTAGTGATTCAAGTGGCCATCCTGAAAAGCCTCCTGTCTGGGTTTCTACCTATCTGTCTACAGGCCTCCTCTTCACCCCTATGCTCCTTCTACTCGCTGTTAGCCAGTAAGTACTGTGTGTAAATGGCAAACAACCAACCTTCTAGAGACTTTGCTATCCAAAGTCACTGCTTCTCACCTCTTTGATATATATGCAGACAAACTGTACAATGCTCTTCCTTGTCTCTGTTTCTTTGTTATTCTACTCTGGCTCCCTATGTGTGTTTTGTCTCCCATGAATGTAACACATTATTTAACTGTAGGAACTTCCTTTTGAAATTGTCCTCCCTGCCTCCCACACCTCATATGGGGATGTACGCCGAGCATTCAGTAGGTAATCAATAAATGATTGATGAATGAAAACTGATTGAATGGATAAATCACTTGGACCCTTTTCAGAAGATGGCAGTTGTGTGGGTGCGGTTTAAATTTCAAATTTACCAACTGAAAGTGTTAGAACTTTAGTTTTTAAAAATACATACTAAGACTTTCCTGGTTGTCTTTTCGTGGTAGCAAATATGTGAGTAGTTTGAAATTTTCAACACTTTTCTCTAGGGTACCTCTCTGCTGCCTTTGTTTTTCCATGCTGGCTGTTTCTTCAGTTAGATGAGATTAGGCAATATCTTCTACCATAATTTATGTTCTAGGTAAACTGCATCATTGGAATTTCCCTAGAAAACACTTTTAAAGACGCTCACAAATAAAACAAATGAAGCAGTAAGAGGCACAGACGTATGGTTGTATTACTGGATAATAATTACCTTCAGTTACCAGTATGATTTTAATATTCTAATCATTTAATTTTCTTGCCCTTGAAATTAACTGTATTAAGGATGTAATCATCTTGAATGTATGTTCTTTTTTACTCTAGGTTTCAAACTCTTTATACTCAGTTTGTTTTTATCCAGTTGGGGATTTGGTCCTGCCCAATGGATATGTATCATTTCTCCTCCACTTTCACGCCAACTTGCAAGCTGGCTCAAGCCTTCCCATCACTAGAGCAACCTCTCTTTATCTCATGTCCCCGTGTAGCTATTTTTTCTTTCCTTCATAGCTAATTTCTCAAAACAACAATAAATGCTAAAAATTTCCACTTTTCTGTAGGAAGCTGACCCTTAGTTCCTGCTGTCTCCCATCCTCTACCTTCAGGGAAATTCTTCTGGCAGTGACCACTTAATTGTCAACATCCACTGGTCTCTTTTATTCCTCATCTTTTGATTTTGTGGGCAAGTCCCTTCTTTCAGAAAATAGCTCTTCCTTTGACTTCAGTAACACCTTTCTTTGGGTATCCTTCTACACCTTCCTTTAAGTTGCCTTTGGGCTCCCCTTTTGCCCTCTGTATTATTTTGTCATCTGATGAATTTAGGAGATTAACTCCTTGTGATTTTTTCCTGTCTCCTGTTAGGCCAGCTCATCTAAGCTCTGGACTTAAATCAAAGTCCACCTTCTGTCCACCCGCTCTTTTCCATGACTTCTGCCTCTCCAAGTTCAGGCCCACATGATCTCCTGGCCAGAACCTCCACAGTGTTCTTACCATTGCAATCTCCTGCACTCCCCTGGTAATCCTATAATTGTACTTTTCACTGACTCCAGAGAAATCTTCCTAATGTGTACCAAAATCACGTGTCTCCACTTTGTGTGCATATAATTGTCTGCATATAATGGCTGAGTTCCTTGGTTGAATTCTAAGGAATTCCATGGCCTGAGCCATGCTGAACGCTCCCCATAGTTTGTGTCCTTCCACCTTCACGCCATATTTACGCGTTCCTTAAGTGGACCTACTGCTTTATGACTTCTTATTTTCCTCATGATGCTCTTTGCATTTCATTATGTCTACCCTCTTATGGCCCTGACATCTCATTTTAAATGACTTGTCTGAAGGACTACTTATCCAGTGAAGCCTTCCTTGATCTGTTCTGAGAGACAATTGGCCACTATCTGCCTTGTAGGTTCAGTATCCTGAACTGAACCTCCTCTCTCAAAGCTTATGCTCTGGTCAGGAACACTGTCAAACAAACAGTTTGAAGCTAGTGTGCCTGATGAGCTAATTGGGAAGGAAAGGGTGCCACAGCATGTTAGAAGCATGTTTAACTTCAACTTCCAGAGGAAGTGACTTTTGAGGGGAGATTTCAAGGATGAGTAGGTCTTCCTAGGAAAGGAGTGAGAGATGAAGGAGAATGTTTCCAGGCATGAGAGGCCTCAGAACATGGAGTGAGAGGACATGACCAGTCTTCCCAAACTGAAGTGGAATGCAGGGTGTATGATGGAGGAGAGAACAGGAGCTCGTTAACACACGGCCTTAAAAACATGTTAATGAATTTGGAACTTATGCTAACGGCAGTAGGAAACGTGTAAGTTTGAGTAGAGGATTGATCTGAGCAGAACAGTGGAAAGTTCTCTTGGATTGTAGGTAGTCAAGAAAAGCTTGGAAAGGAGATGGTGAAAGGGTGCCACAAAGAAAGGAGTTAGGAAGTTATTGCAGTAGTTCAGGAAAGATGATGGTGGCTTAGAGTAGGTTGGTAGCACACATGGATAGAAATAGATTGTAGAAATTCTTAGGGATAAGAGAATTTGCAGTTGACTGGATAGCTGAGGAAGTTAGAGTAAGGAGAAATACAGGATGCTGCCCAGTGTTTGGATATAGACAATGGGTGGTGCCATTTAATAAGAATATACATCACTGGGGAGAGTCAAGCTGTCATGGGAAGATGAAGATCATGGTTTTGTGTTTAAGGTTCCTGTGTGACATGAAAATAGGCTAGTAAGTAGCCATGAAACCTGGAAGACCATCTCACCTGTAACTTTCCTTTTACTGGACTGTAATATTCTTTAATGTGTCTTAGTCATCCTTCATGCTCTGTGACTTTTACACAGTTGGTTTTCAAGAACTATTTGGATGACTAAACAAATCAGTGAATGAAATGAAACTACACCCTAGGTGGATCTTCCCAATCTACTCTTCTCCACAAAGGGGCTGTATTCAGAACTTGTAGCCCATCAAGATTATCCTGTTAGCCTTTTCAGAATTCCTTTTGTGAGTACTTCCAGTATTAAAGAAGAACTGGAAACAAAAGCGCATTTTAAAATACCAGAGATAAATATAAGAACCATTTCCCTCCTCAGAGTTTCAAAACACATCTTTTCTGGTCCCATGTTAGTACTGTTATCTGCTATTTTCTCCTGAGATTCAGGTTGTTTGTGACTTGAATGAAGGTCTGACATGGATACTCAGGTACGATTTTGTGTTATCCATGTTAATATTCAGGTAATGAAGAATGACTGTAGTTTTAAAGTCTAAGTAGTTGTGATTCTTGCAAGGTACATTTACCCACATGAGGAAATGAATCATGCTTTTCAAAGTGGATCCAATTGGGTGTCCTTTTCCCCCTATATTTATATTCAGTTTGGAATTAATCTGGCATTATCCCTAGATACTATAAAGGAAAAGCAGTAAGGATTTTTGTGCAAAATAATGGTGCCCAAAAGATAACAAATACATTTTAGAATGAATGGGGAGTTTCTTGGGAAATCATAGACACACACACACACACACACACACACTCCTCTCATGTAAGGGTCATGTTGGATTGTGCTATAATGCTGGCCAAGGAAAATCTTTGGAAGAGAGCCACTGGGGAACAGCAGATGTTCTTTTTGGTTCTGTTGGCAGTAAGGGGCACTGCGAGTCAAGGTTAAGGCTTGGGAGCTAAATAATAGAACTGAACTAGGGTTTTTTCCTTCCAGCAAGCAATCCCCAAGGTCATGGACTCTGTCTTCAAAAATTCTAGAGATCTGAAGTGATTAAGAATTGAACTATCTTATGTTTATCATACACCACTAGGGAAGAAATCAAGTGAATCTGAGCTCTGATGAGGAATGCTTGGGTCTCAGTTAAGGTAGCTGCAATCAGAATATAATTCAAGATGCTGGGATAGGAGATCACTGATTTCTGTAAAAAGACAAGTAGAGACCAAAAAAAAAAAAAGTCACTCTTGATCTTCATTTTAACTTTGCTTTGCAAATTAAGCCACTAAAAAAGCCTCCTTGATTGAGGTGAACCATGCATACTTTTAAGTTACATTTTGCTTAACTCTGTCTCTCTCTCTCTCTCTCTCTCTCTCTCTCTCTCTCTCTCTCTCTGGTATAAGTACACTCTGGTTGTGCCTGCACACTTGGAGATGTTTGGCTGAAAGTACTGAAATAATTTTGTAAGATGTTATCTTCCAGCATTGAAGGATTTTGATGATTTTATTTTAGGGATGCCCTGGTCTCCAGCAATGAAATAATAGAATTTAAGTGTTTTTTTTTTTTTTATGTGAAACTTTTTTGCATACACACCTTCAGTTAGCATCTGTATGCTCATGACTCCCAAAGTATTTCATCCTCTCACTAGATTGCCTCTCTGAGCTTCAGTCTGAATATCAAAGTGCATATGTGACATTAGGATGACTCCAATGTCATGGTGATAGCTTTAATTCTTCAGGTCTCCAACTGAACTCATGCTTTGGCTGTCAAGTCTGATCTCGTTCCAGTGTTTCCGGTCTCAGTGCATAGTGTCACCACCTATTGAGTTACACAATCAGAAACCTCGGATAAGAATGTATCCTTGCAACTGGCCTCTCTTTCATCTCTTACCCAATGCATCCACTCCTGTTGAGATTTTTGTTTTTGTTTTTGTTTTTGTTTTTTCCTTTAATGTAAGCAAAATCTGTCTACCTCTTTGCAATTCTCTTGAGATCACTCTGGTCCAGTGATTCTCAACTAAGGGCAATTTCGTCCCCAGGTGGACACTTAGCAATGTCTGGAAACATTTTCATTGCTATATCTTGGGGATTGCTATGGGTGTCCAGTGGGTAGAAAGCAGGAATCTGCTAAAAATCCTACAATGCACAGAAAAGCCTCATGACAAAGAATTACCCAGGCCCAAATGTCAGTGATGCTGAGGTTGAGGCCTCAGCCAGCATCTTCTCATTTTTGGATTATCAAAGTAGCATTTGAACTGGCCTTCTTCAGTCTCATCCTTAAACAGTGCAAATCCAGGTCTAGTACCCTTCCTGGCTTCTCACTACTGTGAAGATAAAGATGACACTTTCTCAGGATGCTCTGGAAGGCCCTGCATAGTCCTTCCTGTGTCCACTTCTCCAACCTCCATTCCCATTGCTCCCAGCTTGCTGTCTCTCCTCTAGCTGTATTTTCTTCTTTCTCATCTTGTCACTGCTTTGCTCTTCTCACCTAAGGCATTCATACACATTCTCTTGGAACGTTATTCTCCCCACCTTTAGTCTTAATTCCTCTTACTCATGCTTCAATTTGTAACTCCAACATCACTGTACTTGAGTAGCACTTTTGAACCCTACTCTAGATTCATCTTAGGATACAGATTCTCAGTGGCATGGACTTTTTATTTTTTGAACCATTTAAACTTGTTTCCTTTAAAAAAAAAAAAAGAGGTGTACCTAATGGAATAATAGCTAATATTTGTTAAACACTTATGCTACCTCCCCTACTAGGTTCTCTGTCCGCATTTTTCTTTAATCATCACCACAAATACGTGCGATGGATGTTATTGTACATTATAACTTAGTAGAGGCTAAAATACATACTCCCCGACATCTCTGAAATTAGGATGTATCTTATTATCAGTGTCATCTTAAATTTGGCATTAATCCCATTTTGCAAATGACAAAGCCGAGGCACAGGGAGGTTAGGTCACTTGGCCAAGACAACATAACTAACAAGCGGTGGCATCAGGATTCCAATCCAGGCAGTCTTAGGACCATATCAGCTTCAGTTCAGTGCTTTCTTGCATTACGATGTCGCCATGAGGATTATCGAGATAATACATGTCAAGCATTTAGCTCACTGACGTTTAGTAAGCACTGAGTAAAGATTAGTTATGATGATTATTTATTATTCCTCTTATTGTATAATTATTTCATGCTATCTCTCCCATAGAAAGAAAGATTTCAGAAGGGCAGGGCCTATGTCTCATCTGCCACTCACTGTATCTGTTTTTCTTAGCGCTGAGCCACGTAATAAGTGTGTTTTGAATGATTAAATGAATGCTTGAATGAAAAGAGGACCATTAAAGAGAATTGGAATTCTATCATTTGATGACACAAATGTTCATCTTGAGTGATTGGTTTGTGCCTCTCTTATGGTACTTACCCCATTCTGTGTTGTAACATTTATTTGTGTAATGGTCTTTTATCTCCTCACCAGATTATAAACTCTCTGTACATGTGGCATTGCATCCCCAGTACCTACCACAGTTTTATTGTAGAGAAGACACTCAGCACATACGTTGGACTGATTGACTCTTGTGTTGCCCTAATGGCTCCGGTTCAGGACACGGTAATGTTTTGGAGGATGCTTATCTCTGGGGATTTTTTTTAACAACATAATAAAACTTTTTGCCGTTGCCATCAAATCCAAATTGTCTTCAGGAGGATATCAACCAAATAATCCTGCATATCTTTATAGATTTACTGTCATTTATGATGGAAATAGTCATGATACTCGATTGAAAAGTAGAGATGGAGATAGGTATTTGGGGGGTAAGTTTCCTTTTCTGGCTTCATCTGTGCTTAAGTAAGAATTAGCAATAATTTTTCAGAGAGGGTATCAGAGGGACGGTTCCTCAAATAGCCTTTATTTGCTGGCCTTAAAAATTAAAGAAAGAGAAAACAGGTTTTTAAGCAGTGGAGGTTGTTTATCTGAATTACTCACTGTGTTGTAGAATAATGAATTTATTGCCTTTCCAATTGGCTACATTTATTGGAAGGCTAAAGAGTGAAGCTTTTGATGCCAAGGAGAATGTTAGGTCGGGGGCCTAAACAATTTACCTGGCTTCTTCCTTTTGGATCTAGTTTCATGTTTTTGGCGGCTGAATGCAAGGGATATTGCGTTCTGCCCTGTCGATGCCAAAAGTTCACAGAAGAGAGCATTTTTGGCAGGTTGTTCTTGTTTTAAGGACAAAGGTGTTTGAATTTCACACTTTAATTTTCAGGGACTTGTTCGTACACTATAGGTGAGAGGTTCATAAAATCATGTATTGTATACTAAGCACTTGGGGAGATAGCACATGTTTCACGTTGATGGGCTGCTCGGAAATTTCTATGGTCGCCTTTGTTTCCTGGACTATACGCTAAGCAAGGCCCAAGAGGGAGCATTGAGTGGAATGGAAATTAGTTATTGTTGTGTAGCTTCAGAATTTAAATACCTTACACAAAAGGGAGGATATTTGACTAAGTGCAATGACTTTTTTTGACCACTAACATAACTACTTACCTCAGAAAATTGTACCTACAGGTTGATACCTGTAAGCCAAAAAGTAAACGAGGGTCTCTGGGTTCCAAGCCTGCAGTTGCTACGTATATTTTTACTTAGATTAAGTGTTAATTACTTACTTTGTAGAAAAGCAACTTACTTGGTAGAAAAGAAACAGCAGGGTCTGTAATATATGGTCATTTTTATGCATTTTGAACTATGTCATAGCTTTGCAGCATTCCTGTAAATTACCTTGTAGATACAAATATTTGGAGGAGTGTTTCAATTACACATAATTGCAAAAGTGTGAGAATTAATGTGTGGACTTCTGTTACAATACAAAGCAAAAGACATTACAAACACAGCTTGTTTTTATTATCTATGTGTACATGTGGATTCATGAACCTGTATTATTTTCATCACTGCCCAATAACTAAACCAAAGGATTTTATCACAAATGGAGATGAGGGATTTGCTTTCTTTTAGCCAATGGTTCATATGACTCTAGAATAATTTTTTAACATGCATATTTTCTAACCCTGATAAACTTGCACAAATACACCAAGAACATGTGTAGAAATGCTTATTTCAGTATCCTTTTAATGTCCAAGATTTGGAAATGACTTCTGTAGATAACTAGATCAATTACTATATCCATCCAGTGAAATGCTGAGTAGAGTTTAAACAGATTGGGGTAGATTCATGTGTCCTGAAGTTCAAGACATAGATTTGCAAGTACAGAACAATATCAAGAAGATGATTTAATTCATGTAACTAAGGTGAAGTTGCCACTTCCATGCTTTTAAGTGTATATTTCCCTTTTAGAAAAATACACAAAAAACAACTCCTGATGATTGCTTTTGACGACAGAGAAAGACTTAGAGGCTGGGGAGCTTTGACATTTGCCTCTATATTCCTCTGTACCTTTAACATTTAAAAAAATTATAAAATAGTTGTGTTTTAATATAGAAGTGAAATTCACTTCTGAATTGAATGCTTAACTCTTGCTGGTTGTTTCTCATATTGGATGCTGTTAGATTAACAAGGGAGTGGAAAGAAGACAATGTGAAGGAAATAGAGTGTATATTTTAATTTTGCTGTCACAGAAGGAAATGACATAGAGTCCACATGCCTTCCTCAATACCAGATTACACACGTGTAGGGCTATGTGAATGTCCTGCATGTGGAATGCTGCAGCCCGTGAACTTAGTCTAAGGATGTTGTTGTGGTGTACCCCACCCTCCAAACTGGCATTTGTGAGACATTTCTTCAGAGCTCATTATTATAGAGCCTTTTCTTAGTCTGAAGAGGGGTGCTCTGTTGACAGGGCCAAATTATAGCTTGGATAATTACTTTTGTTCACATCCCTCTCCTCTCTTTCTAATAGATAGCAATGCTATTTTTGTTATGATAATAATGGATACTTAGGGTTTTTCCCTCCAAATTCTTTGTTGTCTTTCTGTAATTCACATAATGTATTCAGAATATTGGTGAGTCTTTGATCTTTTCATTTTGTAAATGGTCAAAATGAAATGTAGTGAAAGCAACGGACTCTTTTGAGAGACAATGGCTGAATTAAGACACACAAAGAATAACTGATAAACTCTCAAATATGTGCTTTGTACTATATCAGAAGATAGTTGCTGCTTTTAACCCAAAAATGAGATCTGAGAAACCACTTTAAAAAAAAAGGCATTTATCAGTAGATACCATAGCATATTTTTGGATAGAAGAAAATACTGGGCAGAAATGTTAATTTAAAGCCATATATCATATGCTTTTGCACGTTGTAATCAAATAAATGTTAAGTCTTACAGATTTGTTGAGGAAGAATTAGCCGTTTTTATTATATAATTAAAGGTAGGGGCAACATGGATAATTGTTATTATGTGACAGGATAGGATAACAATAAAGATAGAAAGATGGTCTCAGTGCTTATGGGGTAATCCTCTATGTGACGTCACAGGCCATGCCTACAATGCACTTGGAAAACCACTTTCACTTATATGGGTCTTGGGGTCAACGCTAGATGTGTAGCAAAAAATAGCCGGATCATGTTTTAATCTGAAAGATTTCAGAATGCCAATCAAACCTTTGGCTTGCTCTAGTTTTCAGAAATACTATGTGAAATGTGGATCATAAAGCAGAATTTGGCTCTAAAACACTGAATTAAAATTATTCTTAGGAAGGCTTCAATTAACTCCACAGCAAAACTACCACTATTCTCAATTTGGTAGCTAGAGATGCTTATGAGAGTGGCAGATGGCCACACAAAGCAACCATGTTATTTTATTTCCAAATTTATGTAAACTGCACTCATAAATTTTTAAAAATAAGACTTCTCAAATTTACCACAACAATCCTAGGTCCCAGCATCAAATTCTGGGATCTTAAAAAGTTCTCTGAATTTGCTGATGAGGTATACTCATCATGGTTAAAAAAAAAAAAAAAAAAAAAAGTAACTCCTGATTTGGAAAGGTTAGAATTTCTATATCCTTTCTGCCCAGTCAGCTCATCAGGTGTTGACCATGGTGGTTGAACATGAGCACTTTATAGATTAATTTGGGATTGAACCCTGGCTCTGGGAGTAACTAGCAGGGAGACTTGACAAAAAGAGTATGGCCAGTTTAACCTCCCTGTCCTCATCTATAAATAACAGTCAGATGGTGGTTTAAGAAATCAGGGAGGGACTCCTGGGTGGCTCAGTGGGTTGTGTCTAACTTCGGCTCAGGTCATGATCTCATGGTTTGTGAGTTTGAGCCCTGAATCGGGTTCTGTGCTGACAGTTCAGAGCCTGGAGCCTGCTTCAGATTCTGTGTCTCCTCCTCTCTCTGCCCCTCCCCCACTTGTGGTCTGTCTCTGTCTCTCTGTCTCTCTCTCTCTCTCTCTCAAAAATAAATAAAATTAAAAAAAAAGAAATCAGGGTAAGAAACCATATAAAGCAGTTAATTAGCACAGCACTAAGAACATCGTAAGTACTTAATTATTAGCCATTTTTATCTAAATTTTATTTTTAAAAATAACACTAGCCAGTGGGGAATAGGAGTGTACTGCAATTTCTTTAAGTTTTTAAATATTTTTAAAAGAGTTCACATAGCGTAATGATTAGGAAGCATTCACTTGAACTAAGTAGCCTGTAGGTGTGAGCATGAGTTTAAATATTTAAATATGGTGCAGGGGCCCCTGGGTGGCTCACTCAGTTGAGTGTCCAACTCTTGATTTTGGCTCAGGTCATGATCCCAGAGTCATGAGATCCAGCCCTGTGTTGGGCTCTGCACTGAGCGTGGAGCCTGCTTAAGATTCTCTCTCCCTCTGTCCTTCTCCCCCACTCATGCTCTCTCTAAAATAAATAAAAAATAAAAAATCTAGGTGGGGCAACCTGGGTACTGACACCAGAATGAATGCTGGCAGGTGCATCTTGCCAGTATTTGCCGACTACACACCATTAGGGCCTTTGGAAGCCCTTCTTGCAGGTGATGCCTGCATTGTTATTACATGACTGATTAGAAAATACGACATCTTACATAGTTTCATTTTAGTCAATCCTGACTAAAGCAAAATATTTTTGTTTAACCCCCTTGGTGAAATTCTTGGACTGCAAAGAATTTTAGAACAGATCAGGGGCCTTATATATCTTGCAAATTAGAAAACCGAGGCCTTAGGAAGAGAAAACACATGTTTAAGGTCCTGTGTGCTGCCCTTTGTCTTCTATGCTGCTTTCTAGGAATCCTTATGTTCCAATGTATTGAAGAGAATGGGATCCTAAGAGAGAATGGATCTTTTCTTGGTTATTCACATTTTTGCCAAGACTCAATTCATTCTTTTTTTTTTTTCCCTGAACCAAGTCATTCATTATAGAATGGAGATATGGACAGTGGACGGAATGGAGGTTAACTTTACAAAACATCCCAGACGTTGTAGTTGGTGGGAAAAGAAAAAAAATGTTGCCATTGCTGTTTTTGGTGATTTCTGTTTTCTTCACCTAAGAAGTCAAGAGTACAAAAATCATTCTGACTAATTAAAAGTTTGAGCTAGACTGTAAGTACTTGAGTTTTATCTTGACAAAGTAGTAGTAATTTCTCTGTTCACAGTCATCGTACTCTTGAGACTCAGAACATTCTATCAGGAGCAGAGCATCACCTCAGTTGAAATCTTAACTAAATCCCATTTGCTACTTACTGGTAGAAGTTCTTTTTAAGTAGCATCCTCTTATGTCTACATTTTAACTTCACAGGTTGACTGTTCACAGGGAAGGGAGCAGATGACCATCTCCCAGGCCTAAAGTCTTAAAACACGTGTTTTAAGTCTGGCCACGTTGCTAACTGTCTTTCCACGTGTTAGAGTCTTCTCCTTTGCCACCTCTTTCATAATTTTATAAAATTATCACTTTGTTTTCGCCCTCCATGTTTTTTATTCAATTTAAAATTCATCTGGAAATTTTTAATATTGACTCATTTGAAGTATCTCAGTTTTTCTAAGAATTAGCTTTTTTGTTTTTCTTACCATAGAACGTTTGAGATGTAGTATATGCCCAAGCAATTGTGAGAAGTAAACAGTATTATCAAGGATGCTTTCTGAATATCCACTCTAGGAAATTGCAGCTGCTAGGGTAGGCAACATTGTAGTGATCATCTTGGAAAGAGGTATGTTCTCACCATATCACAGAGGGGTAGGCCCAGAGGGGTAGCAACAAAACAAATACCTATAGTTTTTGCAAAATAATTTAGCTCTAAAGCTGTAAGCCTGGATGATGGAGATAAGGTTCTCCATCCTAGATGGTGACATAGTGAGTAGAAGGGATTACAACCCAGGCATTTTATAACGAGAGCCAAAAAGTCCTTAATAACAAGGTGTTACTTCTTCTAAGACTTCACTGCAACCTCTGCTCTTTTAACCTTTTGCTAGCTAGAGCAAAGTTGCTAGAACATATCTCTTGACATAAAGAGGGTTTTCAAATTTGTTTTCAAATATTAGTGTTTTAAAATCATGAACTTCATTCTCTTTGTGCTACAGTAAGAAAAATGATCAGCACAGGCTTTTGCTTTGTTTAGCTATGGGGAGTAGATGCAAGAATCGGAGCTTTATACTTACTTGGTCGTCATCATGTCTTTTTTTTTTTTTGTTTCATTTCTTTTGATACCACATCTATTTCTTATCTCTTCATTTTGTAGTAATAGAAGAAGCCTTAACGGTTGCAAGATTACATATTTATATCAGGGTTCAGACTGTGAATTCATTCTTTCCTAGGGAAGCAGAAAGATCATGTAAAAATGGTGACCACATGTTGACAGAATGCATGATTTAACAAAACCAAAGGCAATCATTTCAAAGAAAAATGTTTTATTTTCTGCCAGCAGAGTATAATGGAGAGAAATTGGCTGGTATTATTTTAAAAAATTGCCCAAATCACTGTAGTTAGTGTAAAATTGTCTCTGGAACTATTTCCTGTAAGTTAACCAGACATATGATTGTATCCTTTCTATTTTGAATACTGAAGCTCACATTTCAACTGTCTTGTATGGAGCCTATCAGGTATAATAGCTCTTTGTAAAGGTGCTTCTTTCTGTCTTTTAGTCTATCCCATCTAAGCTTACACCTTCATTCACCCCAAACTAAGAATACTTACAGCTTGGGGCTTTCTGGAACTTTGAGTTAAATATTATTCACTCACAAATCAAGACCATAAGCTATTCAAAATATGCTTCTCCCGCCTACAAAAGTTCAAGTTAAATTAATTTAAACACTGTTGATGTTATTAAAAATTCTCTACACATTTCAGTTGAAAGGATATTTAATTTTTATTTAACATGTGGTTTATAGGGTTTGATGGTTTTTTTTTTTTCCTTAGTACTTAAAGTAATTTCAGGCATTACACACTGGGGTCTGCTTATATTCTTTGAGGATACAGTAAGTATTATTAACAACAAATCAGATTTATGTGTCAATGAAATAATAATGCAGTCTGATATGATTCCAATAGTCACAGACCTCTGAGCAAGTCAAAAAGGCATGGGCCACGTGGTAGAATGTTGCTGGTATCACCACGTTGACCAGTGTTGTTTTCATTGCCTTACTTAGATGTTAGAGGTGATAGGTGATTGCTTTCAGGTTAGTTGCAGATCAAACCATATCATGAAATCTAAGCCTATGTTTTGGAAGAATTGTGGAGTTAGGTATGGAAACAGACCGAAAACTATATAAATATTACCCACTTTTTATAATACTGGCCCAATTACACTTGTACCCCAATGTTTATAGCAGCACTCTCAACAATAGCCAAATTATGGAAAGAGCCTAAATGTCCATCAACTGATGAATGGATAAAGAAATTGTGGTTTATATACACAATGTAGTACTACGTGGCAATGAGAAAGAATGAAATATGGCCCTTTGTAGCAATATGGATGGAACTGGAGAGTGTGATGCTAAGTGAAATAAGCCATACAGAGAAAGACAGATACCATATGGTTTCACTCTTATGTGGATCCTGAGAAACTTAACAGAAACCCATGGGGGAGGGGAAGGAAAAAAAAAAAAAGAGGTTAGAGTGGGAGAGAGCCAAAGCATAAGAGACTCTTAAAAACTGAGAAAAAACTGAGGGTTGATGGGGAGTGGGAGGGAGGGGAGGGTGGGTGATGGGTATTGAGGAGGGCACCTTTTGGGATGAGCACTGGGTGTTGTATGGAAACCAATTTGACAATAAACTTCATATATTGAAAAAAAAAAATAATACTGGCCCCATTAACTCCACTCACCATGGACAGATAGGAGTATTGCATTTGTGCCTATCCAATGCCAAAAATACTGGTGCTCACAGATTATTGATTGATTTGGATTTAGCTGGATGCTAGATAGCAATCAACATGTGTTTGTTGATTGCTTGATCCAGATGTTTGACATTCTGTAGGAATGTTCCAGGGCCTTATACTATACACAGAGGATAAACAGGCATACTTTTAAAATGTAAGCTTTGCCATAGTTTGAACATCTCCCATCCACCAGTGGAAAAAGGATTTATGTTTAAAATGGAGGTATAACTCTTAACATAAACCATAGTCTTCTCTACTTGTTCAACTGATATTCATTATTAACCATTTCTCAAGGGTAGTTGTTCTGGGCTCTGCTTTGTCAGTTCTGAGAAGACCCAAAGTTTCTTTTGGGATGGTGGAGATAGGAGTATTTCATTGTTGTTAATCAGAAATTTTAGTTAGGACAGTTTTCATGTATTATCTATAAGTTTAATAACCATGCGATTTCACTGAATCCTATGTGTAAGTCAGGTTGCATATTTCTTTATTGAAGGCTCTGTGATTATATTACACACTAAGAGCTGAACAGTCAGAGGTGGAGGAGGCTGGGAGAGGGCATACCACTTTAAAACTGTAAGGAAAATGGGCAGTAACTTCAATGTGCTTTAGACATATCCTCTAGTAGTGCATTAATATTATGTGACAAATGAAAATAGAATCTTGAAGAGTAAAGATATCCTAGAGAACAGTCTCTTTGTTTTTCAAGTGGCAAAACACAGAGCCAAAGAAATTAAATGTCTTGTCTAAAATCATACAGTTAATGGTGGCAGCGGTTGGCCCAGCACCCAGATCTTACTACTTACAGATCAGTTTTTGATTGTAATGAGTAACTGATTTTCTCATATATTTTCTTCCATTGAATAGCTTCCTTATGTGGACCACCTGTACCTCCCCAATTAACTCTACTTATTTTCCAGATGATCTGTCTTCAA
Organism: Acinonyx jubatus; assembly: GCF_027475565.1. Taxonomy (NCBI): domain Eukaryota; kingdom Metazoa; phylum Chordata; class Mammalia; order Carnivora; family Felidae; genus Acinonyx; species Acinonyx jubatus. Next base: position 81,129,553 of record NC_069386.1, read on the forward strand.
ATTGCTTTAGTCCAGACTTGCTTACAAATCCCTTTTATAAAAACCCTGGTTCCGTCTAGGACCTCCCACTGATAGCATGAACTGCTAGGATTGACCTGTCTTTGATGGCTCATGTAGCCTCCTCCCACCTAGGAATGCAAGTATCCTGAGCACAGAAAGGAAGGAAACTTTACTTCTCAACAGGAACTCCCTCTTTCTTGGGAGTAGCAGGATTTCCTTGGCACTGACATTTCCATATGACGTCCACCTCACTTAACGATCTGTTAAATTGATGCTTTGGAAGTGCATAGATGGTGGATCTTCAGGAGAAATAAGTCTCTCACCCAAGCTTATGATGTCCAAATGACACATAATACCTGTTGAGCTCACATTGAAAGTGGAGCGCATTGATAGGGAGTGAAGAGGCATTCTTTTCCTTACGCCTGCTTTTTATACACAAATTGTCCAGAAGTTTACATCAGTTTGTTTGTAACGTACACTATAAAAGACCTAAACTTGATTTTATGTGTTAAGATCTAAATCCACATTTAGCACATGGTAGCGTGTAAATGAATACATAAAGAGATCTTGATGAAATGAGTCAAATTTTCTCTCGTTTTCTTGCCATATCTCTCACAGTTTGTATAGAATTTTGTAAAATCAGGACTCGTCCTTGTGCAGTTGAAGAATTTGGGATTATTTTCTGTGTAGGCATTGGCTTGAAGTTTTTTTTTCCTCTCTTGTCATCATGGTCCAAATACAGGTATTGATAACCATGCATCATGACTGATTAAAAAAAAAAAAAAGTTCCAAAAAGGCTTCTAAATGAAAGCTGTAATTTTGTATTGGATTTCTACTGACATGAGCAAATCACTTGCTCTTTGCCCTTATGGATTTTATAATGTCATCAGAGTCTATCAATAAAATTATAGCCTACAGTTGAGCATACACTATTCCTTACTGTATTGCATATACAGGGTGTGGGGAGGGGGGTGTGCACAAACTGTAGCATGTCTTCCCTGAGATGCACTTTAGCAAGCTGCGTGCGTATGTGTGTGTGTTTGCTTTTTCAGTTGAGATCTACTGTACAATCAGTCCTGGAAGATGCATTTGAAAAACGGTACCTGACTTTTACATAGGAATGTTCTCTTGCTTCCACCTGCTGTGAGTGAAATTGACTGGAATGTGCCATTCTGATCAATTTCACAAAGCAGCAGACTCTACATATAGACATGATGGCTGTCCCTTCCACCTGAGCTGTCAGCCCTTCCCCAAGAGGGAAAAGAATACTGCCAGAGACAAGGAGCATATAGCCAGAAGGAAGTGAGAAGGCCCCAGAAGCTCCAGTAAGAAAAGCAGCTGCACAAAAACTTAAACACACTTTTAAAATAAGAAGGCAAACAACAACAACAACAACAACAACAACAAACAACCCAACAACTAACCCTAAACTCATACCCAGAAGCAGAGGAGATTAAGCTATAGGAAAACAGTGGTTCCAAACCTTGTTGAATTTCAGAAGTCCTCCCTAGATGGATGTCTTACTCGGTCATTCCAAAATTTATAGGGATTTAATATCTCATGTTAATTGGTAGGAACCATGCCAGGTTAAATCCTTTTTCTGTGATCTCTTATATCTTCCCTTTGGAGCCTTGCCTCTGTCCACTTTTTTTCTATTTCTGGTTACATATAAACACACAGATCTAGCAAATATCTAGCAATAACTATGTGAAGATCTAGAATTTCCCCTTAAAAACGTTTCCCTTATTTCTACCTGATTTGTAGGAAGGATTTATTGTGATTTTTGGTATTATGAATGAGACTGTGCATGATTAACAAAGGAGGCTAGACAGGCTCTTGACTTCTCTGTCCCCTTCTTGACTCAGGTGCTCACTATAGCACCACTTCCAGCGTGTAGAAAGGAGATGAGACTGTGTTTTGAGAATTAAATATTTTTGACAGGGAACAGTTTATTAGTATCAACGTTTGGTGAGGAGGGGGGGTATCTGTGTTTCTTCCATCTTTCCCTTCCTTCTTTACTGTGATACCATTCTGAGCACTGATTAACTGTGCAAATGTAATTTCAATAGTGCTACTACTGGATGTGTTGTTTACTCATTTTAATCATCACTTTTAAGGACATTGAGATCATCAGCATAATCATCTTTCAACAAATACGTTTTGAGGACATACATAGCAGGACACTGTCTCTCAACATTATTACTGTGCTAATAACAACAAAGCCTTATTTAGCATGTACTTTTAAGAAATCATTAACATAACTAATTTTTCAGGGACTGCACTCTGAAGACTCATTGTGAAAAGGGCTATTTTAATTTTTAAAGAAGATCTTTTATATATGATGCTACTACGGTGAACTGAAACTGTAGCTTAAATGTCAGAAATGGATATATGCACACATATACCTTATCAGTATTTTTAATTTTCTGAACTGCTTTTAGTAATAGGTTAAACCCTATGGAATAGTCTATTCTAATTTTATCTAGTTTTTCCTGATTATTTTTATGAAATTTATATAACAGAAAAAGTAAAAGCAGAAATCCAACCCCTCACAGTCACTTTAATAATTATAGTTTCTTCCAATTTAACTTGCCTCACTTCTTTCCATTTTATGCCTCTTCGTAATTTCTTCAATGTCATCTGACTGCTACACATCTTCATATCTCACACCTTATGTACCCTGTAATTAAGTCATACTCTCAGGGAAGGTTATTAATGGCATTAAACCACAGGTTGCTAACTGCCACAGGCCAAAGGAGACCCATAGGAGCCTGCAAAGAGTTCCATTTTTTAAATGAGATGCTAATATTTTCAGAAAACAGAAGGTTTTACTTTAAAAAAATCTAGATATCTGACTTCTGTTAAAAAGGAAGACCTGGCAACTTTAGGTTCCTATTGCCATCTAGTAACGAATATTTCTTTGTTTGTTTCCCTGAATAATGAGTGACCCCTGTTGGCTGGGTAAGTGATCTCCAGTTTGCCATAGTCCCCACTACTCCTTGTTAACGTGTTCAACAATGAGGTCCGGTTGCCATTATCAGGTTTGCATTACTCTCGTTTATTTAGTCCTCTTTATCCGCTTGTATAATTTTGTTGGGTCCTGCAGGTATTTGAGTTTGTGACCCCTAATGTAAATTTATTTATGCGAGACTAAAAATGCATAAAACCAAAACAACTTCCTACTCTTCCTGTATATGTGAATTTTATTACATGCAATATGGTGAAATCAAATGAGCAAAATTGTATAGAAGAAAATGAGGGGCCAAAGATGAATGGAAACAAAACAGAATTTGAAGGATCATGAGGGCACATTTAGTGAAACATCAACTTTATCTAATGCTACTAATACTCAAATACCACCTCTAAGAATTTTGGAAGTGGTGAGTAATTAGAGAAGTCAAAACTAAAGGCAGCCACATATATAATTTAATCCCCTAACAACATTGGTACCTTTATGTGAGTGTGTGTGTGTGCATGTACACATGCATGTGTACATGCACATATATGTGTTTGAAAAGTGAGTCAGGTCCACAACCATGGGAACGTGACAAAGTTGCTCCATTACTATTGGTATTTTATTGAGTTCCACACTATCTTTGTAAATACGCTACTGGGAAACACTGCTGTTTTCAGAAGCGAAACTGAAGACTAAGGGACTTTTGTTGGCAACTCAGAAGGAGACCTTGAGGGAAAACTCTTTAAGATGAATATCTCAGCACCCCACTCAAAAAAAAAAATGAAGTACAGAGAGAACAGAGAGGGCAAATTTAAAAATGGGCTCCTTTAAAGTGCTGGCAGGTGGGTGAAAGGAAATGGAATATCCATTTTGGTCAAAGACTGTATTAGGCTGAAAGGTCAGGGAGGAAGTGCTCAACCACGTGTTATACATTGGGTGTTTTTAGACCAATTTTTTTGGTGGCTTACAGATTCAGATACTGGGGTTATTTTTGGATGCTTTATGGTAGGGCCGCTTGAGAACATTACTGACTTTCATTGCCCCATTTCAATTAGCCAGTCTCTTTTATGTCACCTTACAAGTGACCCTATGCTTTCTTATATCTGAGAACTTTCTATCATAGTTTGGATTCATTTTACTATTAAAGTTGTGTTAATTATCTGTTAAATAAGGAAATTCAGTGCTGGCTTTCAATTAATGAGGTAACTGGGTCTTTTTTGTTTCATATGTACTTACATCATGATAGAGCCTTTTGTTTTTCCATGAACAGCTTGCAAACTCATGAAATGTGCCTAATTACTTTATTCTTATTTTATATATTTTAAACATTTCATACATTGATACGTTACCTATCTTTATCATCCATTATGTAACTAGGTTGGGCTTAGAATGACTTACTTATAGTTCTTCAAAGTCAGATTTTTAAGAGAGGAGTAAATACCTATCAAGGTTTTTCAGAAGAATGTAGGATCCATGGAGGACTTGGTTTCCGGCTGAGTAATGGAAGCCTGGAAATAAACAGATATTTCCTATGTTGTTCCACTTAATAAAGTACCTTCGTTGAAGTATCATGACTTCTGAAATTAAATCTTACAGGTAAGCATCTGGGTTGCTGCATATATATACTCCAGTACCATGGAACCACTTACCCCCAAGGGCCCGGACCTATTAACAGGTGTGAAGTTCGGCAGTCAATGAAAAGGCAGTGAATGACCCTAGTTATAATAGTTTGGTCAGTCTTGTAGAGTGTAGAGGTCTTAAGATATCATCGACTGTGGCGGCTTCTTACCCAAGACTTGAGTTAGGATCTGAGAATGGGCTTCATGAAGCCTGCATATTTTGTGTGTCTGTTTTCTCTTGGTTAAGAACCTATCGTTGCCTTCCCAGAAAAAGCCGGTCGCTACGTGATAGCACACTGCATCTCCAGCCAAACAGCTGACACAGCGTACACTGAGGAACAGCATTGCTTTTGGATTTAGGGGAGCCTGGGCTGCATGGCTAGTGGACTCAGTCATTTGGTGGTGGGGACCCATGAGGGATAACTCAGGAGGGGATGAAGACCTCCCCAGCTTTGCCGATTCCACGCAAGCATTTCCTCTTCGAGGAATGATCTAGCCAAGCTTTTCCTCCAAATATTTACACCCTTCTGTTGCAAGAAGTGATGACAGGCTGGCATTTGATAACAAACCCTATCAGGTAAACCTTTTATTAAATGAAACATGCCTTCGAGTATCAAGACGCTTCTGAGGCTCAACTTGGACTCCAAAAAATTATATTTATGTTGCTTTTTTTTTCCTTTTTTTAAATAGGAAATTTATTGTCAAATTGGTTTCCATACAGCACCCATTGCTCATCCCAACAGGTGCCCTCCTCAATGCCCATCACCCACTTTGCCCTCCCTCCCACCCACCATCAACCCTCAGTTTATTTTCAGTTTTTAAGAGTCTCTCACAGTTTGCCTCCTTCCCTCTCTGTAACTTTTTTTCCCCTTCCCTTCCCCCACGGTCTTCTGTTAAGTTTCTCAGGATCCACATATGGGTGAAAATATATGGTATCTGTGTTTCTCTGTGTGACTTATTTCACTTAGCATAACACTCTCCAGTTACATCCATGTTGCTACAAAAGGCCATATTTCATGCTTTCTCATTGCCAAGTAGTATTCCATTGTATATATAAACCACAACTTCTTTATCCATTCATCAATAGATAGACATTCAGGTTCTTTCCTTAATTTGGCTATTGTTGAAAGTGCTGCTATAAACATTGGGGTACAAGGGCCCCTATGCATCAGCACTTCTGTATCCCTTGGTAAGTTCCTAGCAGTGCTATTGCTGGGTCATAGGGTAGATCTATTTTTAATTTTTTGAGGAACCTTCACACTGTTTTCCAGAGTGGCTGCACCAGTTGGTATTCCCACCAACAGTGCAAGAGGGTTCCCGTTTCTCCACATTCTCTCCAGCATCTGTAGTCTCCTGATTTGTTCATTTTAGCCACTCTGGCTGGCGTGAGGTGATATGTCAGTGTGGTTTTGATTTGTATTTCCTTCATGAGGAGTGACATTGAGCATCTTTTCATGTGCCTGTTGGCCATCTGAGTGTCTTCTTTAGAGAAGTGCCTATTTATGTCTTCTGCCCATTTCTTCACTGGATTATTTGTTTTTTCAGTGGGGAGTTTGGTGTAGATTTTGGATACTAGCCCTTTGTCCAATATGTCATTTGCAAATATCTTTTCCTAGTCTGTCGGTTGTCTTTTAATTTGTTGATTGTTTCCTTTGTAATGCAGAAGGTTTTATCTTCACGAGGTCCCAATAGTTCATTTTTGTTTTTAATTCCCTTGCCTTTGGAGACGTGTCAAGTAAGAAATTGCTGTGGCTGAGGTCAGAGAGGTTTTTTTCTGCTTTTCCTGCTTTCTCCTCTAGGGTTTTGATGTTTTCCTGTCTCATATTCAGGTCCTTCATCCATTTTGATTTTATTTTTGTGAATGGTATAAGAAAGTAGTCTAGTTTCATTCTTGTGCATGTTGCTGTCCACTTCTCCCAACACCATTTGTTAAAGAGCCTGTCTTTTTTCCTTTGGATATTCTTTCCTGCTTTGTCAAAGTTTAGTTGGTCCTACATTTGTGGTTCCAATTCTGGAGTCTCTATTCTATTCCATTGGTCTATGTGTCTGTTTTTGTGCCAATACCATGCTGTCTTGATGATTACAGCTTTGTAATAGACGCTAAAGTCTGGGATTGTGATGCCTCCCGCTTTGGTTTTCTTCTTCAATATTGCTTTGGCTATTTGGGGTCTTCTGTGGTTCCATACAAGTTTTAGGATTGCTTGTTCTAGCTTCGAGAAGAATGCTGGTGCAATTTTGATTGGGATTGCATTGAATGTGTAGATTGCTTTGGGCAATATTGACATTTTAACAATATTTATTCTTCTAATCCATGAGCACAGAATGTTTTTCCATTTCTTTGTATCTTCCTCAATTTCCTTCATAAGCTTTCTGTAGTTTTCAGCATGTAGATCTTTTACATCTTTGGTTAGGTTTATTCCTAGGTATTTGATGATTCTTCGTGCAATTGTGAATGGGATCAGTTTCTTTATTTGTCTTTCTGTTGCTTCATTATTAGTGTATAAGAATGCAACTGATTTCTGTACATTGCTTTTGTATCCTGCGACTTTGCTGGATTCATGTATCAGTTCTAGCAGACTTTTGGTGGCGTCTGTCGGGCTTTCCATGTATAGTATCATGTCATCTGCAAAAAGTGAAAGCTTGACTTCATCTTTGCCAATTTTGATGCCTTTGATTTCCTTTGGTTGTCTGATTGCTGATGCTAGAACTTCCAACACTATGTTAAACAACAGTGGTGAGAGTGGACATCCCTGTCGTGTTTCTGATCTCAGGGGGAAAGCTCTCAGTTTTTCCCCATTGAGGATGACATTAGCTGTGGGCTTTTTTTTCATATGTTGCTTTTTTTCAAAACATAAATTTTACATTAAAATACATGTTATTGAAGACACTTAAAAAATTAGAGTTCTCCCCACCCCCTCCATAAGGAATTTCTACCATGTAGAAGTAATACTACCATGAAATAACTTCTACCATGTAGAAATACCACAGAAATAATTTCTACCATGTAGAAATACTTTGGTAGACGTGGATATATTTTATCTATATATCGACCTATATATTGAAAGAGATACATAGCTGTGGTGATTTGATCCCACTATATTTGGTGCCTTTTATTGCTTAATATATTGTAAAAAAAATTTCCAAGCCATTGAAGATTTTTTTCAACATCTGTGTTCAAGATCATGAATATTCCATAGTTTTTTTCTGAAGTTTATTTATCAAAGAGGCAGTGAATATTCTCTTAGCAGTTTATTTGTTCACATCTTTAGCTTTAGCTAAAAAAAGACAAATTTCTAATCCTTTGGATATGTATTAGCCAAAGCGTTCTCTAGAAATTGGAACAATTCACATCCCTGGCAACCATATGCTGTGCTTTTGGGAATCTTGATGGAAGATTAAATAAAAATAATGTCTTAAACCGATAGGTAGGGGATAGAGTATATAGTCTTTTTAAGACCTGTTCTCTCAGTTGTAGTGTGCAAAGAAAGGGTGACCATTTTACTTAATTATCTCTATTTCACAAAGGAATGCAGGCAGTTACAGCAGTTACAGTGTAATGGTGTGTTCATTGATGTCAAGTAAAAGCATGTGCTGTTTTCAGTGTTCACATGACCATAACTTTCATTTTTCATACTTCAAGATCTTCAAACTTGTCAAAGCATGCTTTCTCCTTTCCAAGTTTCTCTTCTCAAGCTTGATAGTTTTCAAAAGCTTTCTCCCACTTAGTTGTGCTTTCAAAAGTGTTTGAAATCACACTTAAAGAAAATTAAAGGAAAAAGTGAATTTTCCCTCTAGAAAAGGTCATTTGAATTTGAATTCCAAAGCAATTTAGTTTGGGATGTATAGCAATTAACAGCAAATCTATCTACTTCAAATTGCAGTGTTTATAAGCTTGAAAGACAGGGCTTTTTTTGGACATTTCATTAAGAAATTAATGTTTTCATAACAACTATGGGATTTATATAGGTGTTTATAAATTAGGTAAAACTTTATCAGTGACCTAATCGTCATATAAATGATAGGAAGAGGGAGAATCCTGAGGACTTTATTCCTATAGAAGCGGTGTAATACAGTGGTGAGAGGAACATACTTGAGTCATGTTGCCGAGGTTCAAATTCCAGCTGCAACCCTCACTGGCTTTGGGCAAGTTACTTTCCTTCTCAGTGCTTTGATCTTTTATTTGTGAGGTGGAGGCAGTAAATCTTCCAGGGTGGCCCGCTGTCCTGGTTTGCCCAGCATTGTCCTGCTGTAGCACCAAAAGTCCAAGATCTGCGGACAGCCATCCCTAAGACAAAAATTCTCCTGGTTTTGGTGGGGGGGGGGGGGGGAGGGTGTGGCAAGTTTGAGAGAAAGTAAAAAACCCATACAGTGGCCCCCCAAAGAGGGGCTGAAAGCAGCCCTGTTTTTAGCTTCAAAAGTGTCCAAACATTATCTGTCTTCCACAGTTGCTGTTAACCATTTTTCCCTTGTTGCTGATACTGGCAGCCATGAGTTAAATGAGATAATATTTCAAACGTTTAGATTGTGATTGAAATAGAGTAAGCATTCAAAGAAGTCCACTTTTATTATTACGTTAAATATTGTGCTGTTCGTTGGTGGTGCTGAATAATCTTAAAAAGAAGAAACGTCATGTGTACTTTCCTGCTATTGATACAATGAAAATCAGTACTGTAGTTCCTTGGAGTGGTAGCAATTCCAGCAATTGCCCTTTCCATGGTCAGTAAAATGTCCTGCTGTCACAGGGTGCCCGCCGTTCCCTCCCACTTTGCCTTTCAGCAGAGATGCTCTGACCCTTTCAAATATTGAGCAGTACGCTCTCCTCTCAATGTGTGCTCACGACTCCTGTTACTGTTAATGGAAGTTACACATGTGTGCTCACCAGGATGAGAAAGCCTTTATCCCATGTTGGGCAAAGACCCGTGATGCTGAATCTCTTTCTAAACTTCAGACCTGAAGGGAACAGTGCAGGGAATTGCTGCTTTCTCACTATATTAGCTTCTTCAATTTCCTTTTAATTAGAGCCTGCAATCCAAATTCTTGTAACTTCAGGAGGATGAACAATACAAATTAAGATCTGGATGCTTTCCAAGAAGGGCTCAGCTCAAAGAACACTTTTTTTTTTTCTTTTTAGCACAGTTGTGGCTATTCACAAATCTCATGCAGTTGCCTAATGAGTCCATATTTGCTTCTGAGGTTTCACATTTGCAAACTACACTGCTGAGAAAGTAACAGAAGTGTTCACCCACCTCTGGTGTGAGCTGACCGATTTAATGTACAGGACAGATAAATACTAGAATAGTCAAAATTCTAAACCGGCAGCACAGAGCCTTCAAATACGATATCTTACCCTTGTTCAAGACATTCATTTCTCCCCAAGAATTCTTTTTAATGTATAAGACTTCAATTTATGTTTAAGAACTAGTAAACTATAGCAGTTTGACAGCCATTCACACTTAATTCTGTGCATTAAACCAACAGCATTCTTTTCCACAAACATCCATTGTTAGGACAATGCTCTCAGACAGAATTTATGAGAAATGGAATTATGTTACCAAGGAGATAGCATTTACTATAATGAAGAGTAGATCCTAGAAAATGGCCCCTTTTACAGCAGCTCAGAGCAGAGCCACAAAAGCAATTGATTGGTCTTGGCATTTAGTCTTATATCAGCTGTGTCATCCATAGCTTCAGGAGTGAGAACACTAATCTAAAGTGACATTTCTGTTCTGGCGGGCTTTTCTGCCCTGATGAAAGCAATTACTTCATTCCTAAATGATAATTTGCAGGAGTTTCAACCACTTTAATTGATAATTTTTTTTTGTTCTGAGTTCAATTGTGAAGTGATTAGCTGATTTGGTAAATAGAAATTTAAGGTGTGAAATATACATGTTGCTCCAAGGTAAAGTGCTCTTTATTGGGTGGAGAGAAATTACTTGATAAAGCTGCAGTTTTTCCATTATTATGGAACTGCCAGTTGTACAGCTTAAAGTTCTGGGGGAAAATGAAGAACAAAACACTTTGATTCATGAGGTTTTTGGCAGACACCAAAGCATACAATGAATAGTTTGGTCTTGCTGTGGTTCATTCAAGGATTATTTGAATCAAGGTGAACATTGGTTGAAAAGGATTGTGCAGACCTCTCAGCTTTCTTTATTGCTATTCTAATGACTCATTCTGGAATTAAATCCTCTTATTTAAAGTGTTAAGAATAAAAACGCTCATTGGCTAAAACCAATTAATTTAATTATTAAGTTCAAACATACACAAGGCATTTTCTGAAGATGAGGGAAGGCATTCAGCTGAATGGCTCTAATTACTCTTTTGATCTATTTTACTACAAGTCAAAAATAGGTCATGATTATTCAATGAGAATATATCTTAGTGAAAAATTTTAAGGATGCATCTTAACTTTGATACTTTATCAAGTGTTAGTTGCCGATGTTTTTGACACCTTTTTAAAGCAGTCAATTTCATATTTCTTACATGGGGAAAAATAATGGTCATTTCACGTGTTAAATGAGAAAAATAAAGCAAGAATGAAGGTCAAACTGATTTAGCACATCAAACAGTCTTTGTCAGCCAAGCTTAATATATCCTGAGTTTGTGGAACAAATGAAATTTTGCTGCTGTGTTACACTTTGCTTCCAAACAACCATTACAACTGGTTTTATATATTGTGTGAGCATCAGACCATCAAACAGTGCATCTTTACTGACGTGTTGCTGCAGCAATGATCTACAGCAGCAATCTGCCATTTATATAAGGGCAAAATGTGCATCTATATTTAGTTGTGAAATTGGCCTATTATACTCTTGATGTTTACAGAGGCTAACATAAATTAATGATGACAGCTATGAGCAGTGCATTAGTTAAGCAGCAGAGTTCTTACCTTGAACTTGAAGGTTCCAGTTTTAACTTCCAGCATACACTATACTGTTTTCTTCACACGTTAAAGGAAGGTTTTTGAAATTGTTACCTTTTCTTGGAGAACATTAAAAGACTCCAATTTGTGAGCTATGTAGTGCATAATCCTAGTAGATAATAGTTGTTTATGCATTTCTCAATTATATTGCCTTGTAAGAAAGCCAATATTTACAATCATGTGGAAAAATACTGAAAGATTTTTTTTTCTTTGCAGTAGGTTGATTTGATTGACTTTGAACTCTATGTGATGCCAATGTGTGTTGGGCTGTTTTATTGAAAGTAATGAAAGAAGGGCAAGCAGTGTTTATAGAATCTTTACTTTTTCCCTGGGAATCCTCCTCATTCTGCTCATGTCAGGCCAGGAGTAGGTATTGGAGTCACTATAGATTTCACTGTTAACTATGACCAGAGATCTGACAAGTATGCAGGTGTTCAAAGGTTCATGAGTTAAAATGCTGAAACCTTTGATGAATTTTTGATGGCTGCATTTTTAATACAGGTCGACCTTCTTCTTTTGAGGCTGCATGCCAGATTAATTGATAAATAGTAGAAGTCTGGAGTGCTGGGTTCTCCTAAGCAAAACAAGTAGGAAAATCCATAAAAACCTGCCTTTCTGCCTTCTTAGAAGTACTTTTTAAAAAGGCAAAATTTAAAGTGGTTCTAACTCTATCCTTTCGCCTACTGTTAGAAGACCAAAATCTGCTGTGTTGTGTTATAGAGACTGGTCATTGTATTCAAAAAGCTTACATGAAGGTGTTAAAATTGAAGCCTAGAGAAGATTTTCATGTAGAGATCATGTGAATCTATTGATAATGTTCATATCAGGAACTGTTCCTCAAATACAATTATAAATTATATAAAAAGAAATGATAAAAATCTGGCTATGAAGAATAGGAGAGGAAGAAACATTTGATTAAGTTGACTTACTTTTGTTGTTCCTCTGTGACAATTATTATTTTTGCTCCTTGTTATCCTCTGTAGATCTCCAGCTATATTATTTCCATAATCATCATAACTATTTCTGTGAAGTAGGAAATCAAAGTAATCAATTTTGCAAAGCTAAATTTGATAAGCCACAAAGGATAACTTACCTCTTTTAATTTAATGAGTCATCAAGTCCAAAGTTATCTGTTTTTTTTTTCCGCCATGGACAAGTGGCCCAATAAATAATTGACATCTTTATCCAGTTCCGTGGCAGCTTTAGAGAGATTGCAAATACTGAGTCAATTTCATAATACTGGCTTTGTTATAATGGCAGTGCCTGTTCTTTAACTTTTTACTTTTTTTTTTCAGTTGTTGTCTTTTGCTTGTTTTGTCTCCAGCAGAATTTGGTGATTTGGCCCTGCCCCCAGTATGGAAGCTAAAGCAGCAAATGCTGCTGGCACTTTGACATTTCCCCCAACTCACCCAGGCAATCTGGGTGAGCTCTCCATGGTCCTGGATTTGGGGTTTTGTTTGACATCAAGGAGAGCTTTTTGGATTTGTGAGATTTTGAAAGCTATTTTGAAAGATCGCCTTTCTCCCAGAGTACTCATAAAATTGTTTTGACTAATAAGGATCATTGCAATTTTGAAGTTTTTTTACTGAAGTTCTCAGAATTCTCCTGAGTAATTCATTCTCTTAACTGTTTGGATATATTTTTTTTTTATAAGCATAGTTGCTTGTCTTGCAATTGAATGCCATTTTTTCTAGTTTAGTGAACTAAAAAAATGCTCACTTACTTCTTCTAGCAAAAAAAATCATTGATTTGTGAACCTTGAATCATTCATCAATGAAATACATATGTTACTTGAAAACTCATTAAATAAACCTGTGGTATACAGCTGATAGACTATAGGTATAAGGAAGACTATAGTGAAAAAGCAATATCTTTGCAATAAAGGAGTTATATTTTGCTTTAAGTATACAATGTGATATATCATAACCAGTGAGTAGAAATCATACTGATGACACAGTGTGTACATTGTAAATGAGTGTTGTGGACCTCAAAGCATAGAACAATCAGTGTGAAGCAAGTTTAGGTTTTATTTTAATATATCTTATATAGTAATACTGTGTGTCAGGTACCATTTAAGTATTTTATAATAATTAGCCCATTTAGTTTAATTTCAATAAGAACCTTATGAAGCAAATAGTACTATCACCCCATTTCACAGATGAAAGAAACTGAGGCAGAAGATTAAGTAAATTGCTCAAGTTTACATAATCAGTTAAGTTATAGAACTGAGATTTAAATACAGGTACTCGGGTTCCATAATCCATGCATTTAAATTTCACCTCTACTTTTTGCTAGTGTGGAAGACATGCTGAGAGAGGCATCAAACAGAGCTTAAAGTGATAATCATGATCTGAGAAAACATGAAAGGAGTTTAATAGGCAGTTTTAGGGTTGTCATCAAGGAAAAGTTAGGCCTTTGGTTGTATTCCCATTGGTTTGATTTCCACGGTCACTACATGGGAAATTACTAAGTGAAGGTCCTAAGTGGCAATAGAGAATGGAGTTCGAGAGGACAAATGAAAAAAGCCAACAGTTTAGAATTAGAGACACTGTAAGATGTATAAAGGAAGCCTGGTCAAATAAACTTATAAAGAATTATGGAGAGAGAAATACTATAGTAATGAGATGGGGCACTAGGATTCAAACAGTTGGGTTTTTTTCCTCTAGATAAGTTTTATGATAAAAAAAAGTTTCATGATTATTATGCTAATAGTTGTTGCTTAGATACTATTTACCACGTGACAGGCATTTTGTACTTTACATATATTGGCTCAATTACTCTCATGAATATTATGAAGTAGATAAAATTACCACATCTGTTTTCCACAGGAGGAAATTGAGGCCTAAGGAAGTTGAGACCCCTAGTGAAGGTTGATGACATGGTAGTTGTAAGTTGGTGCCAATACCCACAGTTTGGCAGCAGAACCCGCACTCCTAATCTCTGTGGTTTCCAAGAAAGTTTTCAGATGGGTTGACTATACTGTCAGCATTCCTAAATCTTTGCAACTTCTTAAAATTTTTCTTTGTTGTAAAACTCTCAAGTGGTCTCTGCCCCATTTAGAGTTCATAAACTATCTTAACTTGTAAACTCTAGAATTATCTAAGAGGTTCACTGATTCATAGTTTCCATGGTAGTAAATGGTAAACTATCATATGAGCCATTGCACTGGTCCAGGAGATTTGTTCGCCATCCTCATGTTGTAAAATAATAACATTGAGGCTCAGATTTGTTATTCAAAATCATAATGCTTGTGAATGGCTAGGATGGGTCTTATAATTCCTTCATCAGGACTTTTGCCAGAAAACTTGCCAGGGAACTTAAAATATATGAGAGGGTTTAAAAAATTACATTCAATAAGCATTGTCCTCTAAATCTTCATTACTAGTAATTTTTTGATGGCTTGTTACCTATGGTTAAAGGTGTATCTTCAGAAACATGGAAAATTTGTTGCCAAGCATTAAGCAGAAACATGCATTATGCCAACAGTGTTGTTTAGGAAAGTTAATTATGGTAACATCAATGACAATAAGAGTGGAGAGTCTAACTTTACAAGTTTTATAAGAGGAAGTTCTAGATACTAGAGTATTATCCTTTTGGTTGGGTGAAGAAGCCCTTTGGAGAATCTGAATATCATTTACTATCTTCCCCCAAATATATACACAGTTTGCAAAGGACTTCTAGATTTATAAATAAATAAATAAATAAACAAATAAACAAATAAATAAAACACGTGTGTGTATATATATATATCTTCTGAAATTGCTGATTTTGTTGTTTGGTTGTTGGTAATTATTGGTGAGGATGATAAGATTGTCATCAAAGAGAACTGAAATTTTGATTTGCTGAGGATCAAGGAAGAGTCTCCTTTTCCAAAGTTACCCAAAGACTAGGTGGAAGAATGTCAGAGCAGTGGGAAGTTTGGGAGTCATTTCTTGTTGATCTGAAGTTTAATCATTTTTTATATGGCGCAGATTAGGATCATAATGTTATATTCATGATTTCCTGTCTTTCTTTGGTATTGTAGAAATACAACCATAATTTTTGGTTTAGAACAGAATGTGCAAACACATAGTTTATTTTACGTTTTAATGTAGTCTTTAATTCTATTTGAGAATTGCTTACAACTAAGCTGTACTTCCCAAAAGCAGGCATAAGATTAATCTACAGTCTGAGTCATTGTCTACACATCTTTAGCTTAATCTATTCTATCAACATCTCTATGACCTTTGTAATCCTTTGACTGCATTTTATTGCTGTTGCCCTTAAAGCCAATTACTACTTATTATAGATACAGTGCTGTCATTCTGAAAGACTTCTGAACTGTGAGGTCTGTATAATGAAAAACCCTTGTTATTAAGATTATGGCCAGGCCAGTTACTCGAGTAGGGTAACACAGAGTGTTTGAGTTAAAAAAAAAAAAAAAATTAAAAAAACACACAAAAAAACACAAAAAAAAATGTGTAGGGGAGGAGAGGAGAAAAACAAGAAGGTGGGTCAGGAACACATGAAGTAAGTTTGGCTCAGTGGTATTTTAGATAAATCAAATATCAGAGGACAGTGTTTGGGCAAGGTTCTGAAGGCATTAATGTCCATGCATTCCCCTTTCTGGAGTGGAAATAAGAAGCCATTTGTTCTCTACCTTTGGAGTCCATTGAGTTGTTCCCTGTGATCTTGGTTTTTTCTTACCACCTACCCCCATAGAATTAGATTTTTTCCTTAAACTATTGCTAAGCCTATGCAATAATAGCAATTTCAGGATAATGGCCTCATGTTCTACTTGTTTCAGTCAAATAAAGAAATTCCTGGTATGAAAATTAGTCATGTTAATGAGCCTATTTGTGATGCTTTGAGTGACATGTATAAAGGGAAAGTTACATAGAACATCCATGTAAAAGTGCCTTTCAAAATTGGCCTCCCAAATTCTTATCCAATTGTAAACTGCATCCCTCCTCATTTACTGACCAAATGACAGGTTTTATTAGGCTTGCATTATTTTTTAAAACTTTAATTGGTTAACATAACATTAAAACATAACATAAAATTGGAAATGCCATTTAAAAATTGAGATTTTGTTCTCTAGAAACAACAATACTGGGAATCTGACGACAGCAGGTGCGCCCTCCTCCAGAGCAGCAGTCCACTGAGACTGTGTGTGCCTGAGCTGTTGTCCTCTCCTGCCCCACAGTTGCCATCAGGCCTCTTCACTCATTGACATTCGCTGCCTTAACCCCAGGGGCCCTTCAGTTTACAACCTCTGCTCTAGTGCTCCATCATAGTCACTTACTGAAGAACAACAGTTGTAAGTTGAGCCCACCTTCTGGAGTACTGTTTGATTACAAGAACACAAAAAGAGCAAAGCGCTGAACTTGAACCACTGCACTCCACAAGAGGTAGAGAAGACATCTCAAAAGACCTAGTTCTTTGGGCACAGCTGACCTAAGTGGTGTTAGATAGATTGCTTTTATTACATAAAGGGAGGGGCATGATGTTAACCCAGATCCTGGGTATACTTACACTTTATCAGATTGTAAGGCATCTCTCACTTTATGTACACAATTTTCATGAAGCCAAAATTGCCAATTTATAAAATCATGTAAAGGGCAGCCACGATTTGGGGAAACAAGTGGCATGCCATGCTTTTCCCTTGTGAATTAGCAATGTTTCTCCCGGAGGTTATCACCTGAGACATTAAGGGACAAAGGTTTTCATTTGAGACTGCCGTGACTCTGAAAACGGTAATGTTAACTTGTCTAGTTGTGAGAAATAGGTTGGTTAGCTAATGTAGAATATTTTATTAAGAGTGAAACTGGTGGGGTTGTTGGCTTAGTGAGTATTTGATCAGGGTGTGATGGCATTACTTAAATTATGTAGATGCTCAATAAGATATTCAGAGTGCAGTGAGTACAGTGTTTCTACCATGAACACCGTCAGGTACGCTATAATGTAATATGAAATGTTCTTGTCCATATTATACTAATGGATATCGGAGCTACACTGCTGAACTCATTTTGATCTATTGCTCTGGTCTTGCTTCCTTGCTTGTTTCTCTCTTTCTGGTTATTTTATAACGGGAAACCAGAAAGCTAGGTTCAAAGATTCAAAATGCCTTTGGAGTTCAATGAAATGGATACTTACAAATGATTTTAATAGTACCTTGATACTGTAAATATTGCCCAGTTACTTACCATCAGGGTCTTATTTTGATTTGATTTCTTGTCAGACACAAAACAGAGCCATTCAGAACAGGTGGAATTCTGTCAGATGCTCAAACACAACTTCAGTTGTGCCAGATTCTGCCCTCAGCAATGTGAGCAAACTTCAAACAGAAATGCACATGAATAGTTAAAGGAAAATGCTGGATCCCACCTGTTGCCTTTTCTGTGAAGTAATATGTCTATAATGTTTATAAATTTTAATAACCCATACAGGGCTTTATCTTTCAACATTAAATTTATATTATCTTAAAGTTTGACTTCTCCAGGTGATGGATTTTATTCTCTAGTATCTTAGAGAATCTATCCATCTACTAATGTGTACTCATTCATAAAGAATTAAAGTTTTCTCTTATCAACCAATTATCAACATATTTATTAAGTATATTGAAATCTTCATTTTCAGTGTGATGTTTTCTTTATCTGACTTAAGATCATGATCCTTATTGAGGGCTAGAGGCACATAAACACACTTCATAGAATCAACAAATAAAATGTTGATGTTTACCCTTTGTTCCCCATGATGATAATTGAAGTAAAGGTGCTTTTGGTACCTTAAAATCTCACAGTGATAACAATTAAATGAACAAAATCATTAGCCTGAGAATAAATATATGAATACTAGCCTCATCTTTTCTGCTGCTTATAGCTGATAACACCAAGTATTACCTGTAAATCTTAGGTCTTAGAAACAAAGAATGTATCTCAATGCATGGCCAATTAAAGGGAAAAACCTAACAAGCAAGCTATTGTTATTACTGCCTGTAAGTTTATTTGTTGTTATTACTGCATGTAAGTTTAAATCCAGAGGTAGAATTTTTGGTTTTAGTGAACGTTGTCTAGAAATCATTTTATTATGGCCCTTGGATTTGAAAGAGGATTTTGGTAGATTTTTGCTGGGGGAAGAAGGAAATGAAAAGGAAACAATTTCTACCTGATGTCAGAACCACCCGTTTTAAATGACACTTTTTCACTCCTTTGATTTCAGTTTACAAGCATTGAGAAAGGAGAAATCCCGAGATGCTGCTCGCTCCCGCCGGGGAAAAGAAAATTTTGAGTTCTATGAATTGGCCAAGTTGTTGCCTCTTCCTGCAGCCATCACTAGCCAGCTTGACAAGGCATCCATCATTCGACTTACAATTAGCTATCTGAAAATGAGGGACTTTGCTAACCAAGGGGACCCTCCGTGGAACTTGCGAATGGAAGGCCCTCCACCTAACACATCAGTAAAAGGTAAGTTTTAAGCCCCTGTTTGTTCTGGAATATGGTGGTCGATAGGTGTCTCTAAGATGAAATGTTTACCATCATCCTTTCTTCTTTTCCTGCATATCAAATCCTTTAAAGGGATACAAATGTGGAAATCTGAACTCTGCATGAGAAAGACACCATGTGAAGGTGAAATAAACCTCTTCTATTTCTTTTTTATTTTCAAAACGTCTGTCAGCCTAAATATTCTATCACTTGATGCAAGGCTTCAGAGAAAGGAGAATGAAATGACTTACATTAAAATGCTTCTTGGGTTCAATTTGCGTTATGGTAATTCATGCAAATTATTACTGATGGGTGGAGTACAAGAATATTTGTTAAAGGGTGGAACTAATATCTTCTGTCTTTAGTAACCAAAGAAAGGAAGGAAGCTGAGCCCAACTGTAGTAGGCATTTTGAGTAATGATTTTATTGACTAATAAAACAAATAATTCATGTTAATGTTTCAAGTTGCCATACATAATGCCCAAGATTTGTAAATCTAAACCTATGTTTGTCCTCCGGATCCTTGGTGCGGTCACTCTTAAAACTCACTAATGAAAGATGTTAGGCCTTCATTCTGATATGCAAGAGAGGTATTTCTTACGTGTTAGTGAAACTTCTAGTAATTTATAGCATGTTTAGCATGTGAATATGCATGCGTATCTTTATTGATGTATATGTGATATTGGCCATTGATTCTCTGTCTTAAACGATGTGTTATTCAAGGCTTGGGACTTAAGGGATCTGCTAGTTTCTTGTGCTCTAACCTTGTCTCTAGACCCTTGGTGGGCATAAGCTGGATAATTGGGAAAATTGTGGGCAACTCTGGGAGAGGAATTAGGTTCTTTTGTTAAGTGATGACACCTTAACAGTGACCTTTGAAGTCCCTGTGCTCATGGCTTTTGTAGGAAAGGGTTCTAATAGGGAGCCCTGACCTCTTAGAGGATACAGATTAAAATGAAGGATCCAAAGCAATGACTATTTACAATTGTGTGCTTGGAAGTGTCATCATATGTGTATACATGCATGTGTGAATCTGGTTATATCTCTGCCATTGGTACTTGCAATGTTTCTTACGCTTACGAGAGAAGGAAAATCAGAATTTAAATTCTAGATGCTGTTTTCCTCTAGAGCAGGGCAAATATTTTCTGTAATGACTATATAGGAAATATATAGGCTTAGGCTTTGAGGGGCTCTGAACTGTGCCACAGTAGCACAAACTCAGCCATAGACAATATGTAAACAGCAGGGTGTGGCTGTGCTCTAATAAAACCATGCATAACAAAATAGGCAGCTGCCCCAGATTTGGCCCACAAGCCATAGTTCACAGATTATCTCTCTAGAGTGTAAGAATGGCATTCAGAAGCGGAGAACATAGAACAGAGTTAGCTGTCAAGGGCTGGATGTCAGTGTAACATAGCACCGTATGGATAAACTAAGGCACATTCATGCTGTCCCTTTTCAGCCCTTCTCCCCTTAAAAATGTAGATGTCAACTTGGTAATATATCAATCTGTGTTCCAGATGCTAAAGTTGTGGCAAATTTTCCCAAGCTGAAGATGTGAATATAATCTTAGTAAATATACTGTATCCATAAGAGTTTATTCATTAGACTGCCTTCATGTTTATTCCAAATCATACAAGATGAAAGGGTAGGTGCAACAGGGTAGAAGTCACAGAATGTACAAGATACGTCCTTATTCTTCGCTTTGAAATGGACTGATTAAGGGACTGAACTTGTATGAGGTTGTTTAGCACAGTTATCTTTTTATTACCACTTCTTCATTTATTTTGAGAGAGAAATAGAGAGCTACTGAGTGGGAGAAGGGGGGGGGGAGGGATGGGGAGGAGAAAGAGAGAGAGAGAGAGAGAGAGAGAGAGAGAGAGAGAGAATCCCAAGCAGGCTTCACACTGCTGGCGCAGAGCCCAATGTCAAGCTCGAACTCAGGAGCTGTGAGATCATAACCTGAGCTAAAATGAAGAGTTGGTTACTTAACCAACTGAGCCATCCAGGCACACCTCCATTTTTCTCTTTTTTAAAGGAGCTGGCAGTTTATAGGCTGCCTTGGTAGTGGTGGTTACCAAAGTAAAAGTGGTTCCATGGTTTGTCCATTATTCTGCAATGTGATAACCTTGTTTACTTTTATTTTATTTTTTTAAATTTTAATGTTTATTTTTGAGACAGAGAGAGAGAGACAAAGCTCAAGTGGGGGAGGGGCAGAGAGAGAAGGAGGCACAGAATCTGAAGCATGCTCCAGGCTCCACGCTGTCAGCACAGAACTCCATAAGGGGCACAAACTCATGGACCACGAGATCATGACCTGAGTGGAAGTTGGAGGCTAACTGACTGAGCCACCCTGGCACCCTCCCCTTGCTTACTTTTGGAATCATGACCTTGTAGAGATGCAAAATTACAGCTCATGTAAAACCATGCCCTCATATATAGACCAGGGAAATGATACAGAAACAGTTTACAGTTGTTAAGTATTAGCAGATCTTAAGCTAGATTCCACTGTTTCACCTTTCTGTCTAGTGCTCTATCACATCATATCGTTTCTAGAAATTTTATTTGATTTGCATCCCCTTTATCAAGCATGCCAGGTGAGAATTCTCTCAGCTTCTGACTGTGACTGATCATTCATTTTTACTTTATGGACTTCAGTCAGTTAAACTCTAAACTACTTATGATCAAGATGGATAAAAAACAATAAAATATGGTCTCTGCTCTCGTGGGCATTTCAGTCTATGAAAGGACATACTGATGTCAAGGAGAAAAATGGGGAGGTTAGGGTGGATATTTAAGAGTCTGGAAGGAGATAACAGATTTTATTATTTTGCGAACTCCATCCAGATAATGGCAGAACATCCAATTCGGTACATGTGTACTCCCACTATCAGTAAACTGATGATAGTGAAGGTGTAATGCATAGTGACTCTATCCAGTTGACGCTGGCTCTCAAAAGTTGCTAGGAATGCAGTGGACACTTTCTGTGAATTGGTTCTGCTGTACAGTATGTGTATATTTTATTGCTCTACTCTCATTCTTTAATGCAAACCTGTTACTCATTCTGATCAAACATTCATGAAACAACATCAAAAGAAATTCATTTTAATTTATTAAGGTCTTCTGTGTTGTGCCCTTGAAGAAGTTCATGTGGATAAACAAGCTTATATAAATAGCCTGCAGCATCATGGGAAGTGCAGTTCATAATCCAACAATAAAACGATAGACATTAGACTTGGTGCTTCTCCAAGCTGTCTCTTGAATAAACCTAAAGGCGTTTGGAAATTTATATGAAAAGTACTTACACGATGTAGGCAATGTTTTTTTTTTTAATGTGATGAGTTGTTCATGTTAATAATTAAATTTCAAAGCTTAAATTTAAATTTGTCCCACACAACTATATAGAAATTTAATCATTTTAATTTACTGCTTCACAAAGGTCCTTCACTCTGCCCTGTATTCATCACATCTTTTCTTAAATGTCTCTAAAGGTTGATGAGTTTGTTTTGTGATGCCCATTCTGTATAGATTATTACAAGTTATGCTTGCAGAAAGAACACTCAGGTGACAGTGTGTAATATGTCCTGAGTCAATTACTTCATGGAAATGATATGTTAAGCAATTGGAAGGTAACAGATAGTTTTTTCCATGATTTTAGAAATATCTGTATTGTTATAATACAGATCAAATCTACAATGAACATTATGCATTATTCAAGAAATGACCAGGCATTCTCAGCAGTGTTTCAGCTAAATAACTGATGATTGTAACCTTTAAAGAAATCTCATTGTGGTGACTGTTGGTAAATCACTTCTCCATTCATAGTAATCTCTATTTAGAGGCTATCTAGAAACCATTACATCTTTTATTAATCTTAAAAGCAATAGCTGCTGATTTGACATTTGCTAAAACTAGATAAATTTTCTGTCCTTTTAATATCACAGACTTCAGTCAATTTTCGGTGTGTGTCTGCTACAACTCTATTAATCCAGGAATATTTACCACTGTAAGCATAAGTCTTACTTCAATTTGAACATGGCAGCTTTTAAACAACAATTTGTGTATGTGTGTGACAGGCGACAATGCTCAAATATGTAAAATAGAAGACATTTTTAGCCTTCGGAAGGAAATGGTTGAAAAATACTGCAAGACAACTGGTGATTGAAATTGACTGAACACATTACGGAAGAACTTTATTATTTTCATAGTGAATTTCATATGTACTATAAATTTCATACTAAATTTCATATATTACTATTTCATAGTAATTTTCATATTTCATATTTTCTTCACTATTTCGGGCACTTACTGTGAGTTAAGTGGTGGATATTTCTGAGAGGAGAGGCCTGCAGGTCCTTATTTAAGGAATACGTGATCTATCCTTAGCCAAAGACCAGACTGTTACTTTTGCAATCATGTTTAAGGGTTCGGTTTGAAACAGCCATGTGTAGCCGCTGAGTCTGTGACATCCTTCAGAGTAACTCTGAACTACTACAATACTGGTTGTTCCCAAAACTTAGAACTATTTTTCTAAAATGCTATCTGTTTCCATAGAAGGTAGAGAATCCAAGACTGAGTGATTGTTCTTCTTGGTCTAAGCAGCTCCGAAAGGTCTTCTAGTTCCTGTTCAGGCATTTTACTGTGTACAGACACGTGTACTTCGACCAACTGACATTCATACTCGGGGGCAAGTGTCCTATTCCTCATTATTGAAAAAAAATGTGAAATGCGATTTCTTAGAATCAGGGTATAGCATGTACATCAGCCTGTGGTGCTCTTTATTATTACACAGGAAAATGGTAGTGCCCAGACTGAACCCTTAGGTTCTGAACAGAAGCTTCCAGTAGGGGTAGGAGAGCAGGAGACAAGATAGAGACTGGCTTCTTGTGTGGTTCCTATTCTCGCCTCCACCACCTTCAGTAGACTGGGGGCCCATCTCCCTGCTTTAGTCTCGAGTTTCAGTCACCTCAGTCCAAAGGGGCCAACCAAAAGCTGAGCTGCCAGTGTTCACTCTTGTTTATTTTGGTAGCAAGTGCCAGGTTTTGCTAGTACATGGCAGTATGATGTGATATAATTGCCTTTTCTTAGGTATGCTTCTGGAAACTTTTTCGTTACCTACTGCTCTCCTTTCTAGTGGAGGGAATACTTCAGAAGGAAGTTCATTTAAGAACTAAGCTTTTACTGTATTTTCATCATCATAGGACAGGCATTGTTTATATCGCCATGCTTTCCTAGGATTCTCATCTCTGAAACTGGGCATGAAGGGCTTTCTGACAAATGAGGGCTTAGTGATGGCAGAGGAAGTCTCTGAGACTATAATTTTGTGCAGATTCCCACTTTTTTTCAGGAGAAGCTTTGCTATCTGCGGAGGGGGGCTCTGGTCCACCTTCAGAATGAAGCATGCAAAAGCACTGATGGTTTCTTCACACGTGCCATTGTCAGAGTTCAGTCACCGTTACCTTCAGTGCACCTGGCACTGTTGGGCATCCAGAATTACCCTCCGCTCCAAACGCTGATTCCGCGGAAGCCTCTTTGTGAGAGTGATGACTGAGAATGTGTGCATACTCAGGCGTCCTAGTCCGTCATCGCCAGGGCACCAAGCAGTCCGAATGTCACAGTGGCACGCCACAAAGCTTGTATTCCTCTTGTTGCTGTGGTTCATTCCGGAGGTTGGCAGATTTAGGCTGAGCTTAGCCGGGTGGTTTACTTCGTGCCACAGCTCTGGCTGTGCTCAGGGTTCAGCTCTGGTCTGCCCCCTGTCAGGGGACAGCAGAGATTTGGGAGAGGTTCTTGTCATGGTGATGGCAAAGGTGTCAGAGGGATGAGCCAAATCATAACACCTCTTTTACAGAATGTTTTGGCGGACACCATTGGAAATGTGGCTAAAAGAGTATACGTGTACTTCTGCATCCCGCATCGGGATTCGGCGGTCTGCCCCTCTATATGCCGTCGTCATCTTTTTCCCCAGCAGTACCGAATACCTCAGACCGTACGTTTGTGCCTTTGTACATCCTATCATCTAACCAGAATGCCCTTTTCCTTCTTGTCGTTTCACCGAACTCTTGTTCACCTTTGAAAACGCAGCTCACCTGTCACTTTGTTAGGTAAATCTTCTCTCCCTCCCCAGAACAGTAGTCATTTGTTCCTAACAGGTTACGGTGACAGTCTTCTCTTGCTTTAGTATCCATTCATAATCCTTTTCTTACGATCCTTGTCTCTCTATGCAGACTGTGAGCTACTTGAGGGAACAGTCTGGGTTTTATACATGTCTTTATCTCCATTTACAGTACCCAGGAAAGTACGTATTTAACCGAGTTTTTATTTTTAAATTTTTGTTTATTTACTTGTTTTTGAGAGAGGGAGAGAAATCACATAAGCAGGGGAGAGGCAGAGAGAGAGGGAGAGACGGAATCCCAAGCAGGCTCCGCCCTGGCAGCACAGAGCCCCATGTGGGGCTGTATCCCATGACAGTGAGAGCGTGACCTGAGCTGAAATCCAGAGTTGGACACTGAACCAACTGAGCCACCCAGGTGCCCCAACCATGTGTTTAAATTAAATTATATAGTACCAAGTCATATCTTGATATTGCTATTAGTGAGCAGAATAATGCTGATGGAAAATGTGGGTGGGTCTAAGTCATAAGCTAGGATGAAGAAAGAAGAGAGTGAAGAAAGAAAAGACTGAAAGGAAGAAAAATGGAGGGAGAATGATGGGAATAGCGTGAAACCAAGGGGGTAAATACAGTGGATAGAGTAGGAGCTAGGAGGTTCGTACCCCTTGCCTGGGATCAGCTGCCTTCCCCTGCCAACTTGTTTCTCTCGTGTAATGTACAAGCTGAGGAATTGACACTTAAAAACAATATTCTTAAGAAACCCGTGTCTTGGGTATATAAATTCAAGTTCGTTCGACCAGTATCTGAGTACTTTCGCTTGGTAAGTCCTCTGACTCCTTTGCTGGTGATGTGGGGGCATATAATAGAGAAGGTATAAGGCAGAGTCCTGTCCTTGGAGGTATTTACCATTTATTGAGAAATAAATAAAACTAAATAAACCACATGACTTGGGTTACAAAGGCCTCTCTAGACCTCAGTTTCTCATTTGAATTTCCTTTTTGTGAATTTTCTGGTCTGGATGATTACTGACTGTCTAATCCCAAACCCCAATTTCTGAGAAAGGATTTAGTAATTGTTGTCTTAAATTAGACTCTCCTGAGAGTCAGGTTTTTTTGAAGCTGTTCATTAATAATTTCAAAAGCCACATGCTCTAACTCTTCGTGTTCTGCTAATATTTCTGTTTTCCTTCTCCCTCCCTCCCTCTCTGTCTCTGTCTCTGTCTCTCTCTCTCTTTAAATTTATTTACTTTGAGAGAGAGAAAGAGAGTGCACACTTAAGCTGGGGAGGGGCAGAGAGAGGAGGAGAGAAAGAATGCCAAGCAGGCTCCATACTGTTAGCGCAGAGCCTGATGCAGGACTTGATGCATGGCTCGAACTCAAAAACTGTGAGAACATGACCTGAGCTGAAATCCAGAGCCAAACACTTAACCGACTGAGCCACCCAGGCGTCCCCTTCCTTCTCTTTTACTTTATTTTCCTTTACATGGAGGTATCATGTCTCCCTGGTGTCTTGGGTTCAAAAAGGTATGACATAGTTCCTTCTCTTAAAAGATTTTGTCTGTTGAGTATCAAGATTTGCATACATGCAATCATTATAAATAAAAAAGAGGACAATAGTGCAGTGCACAATGAAGTTTTAAATTAAATAAGCCAAGCGCCAAATATATGATATGGGTAAAATACAAATCTAAAACTTGATATATTTTTTATTTGCTTTTTACTCTTACCAGAATTGTAGGGGACATACTTAGATTCCATATCACATTCAACTTATTTTAAGAAGTCTAGCGGTTCTTGGTAATGTGATATTTTAGTCATGGCATTGCCTTATACTACATGGTACTTAGTTATTTGGGATTTGGAAGTGTATGTGCCCTGTTTTTAGGGCTGGGCTTCCCTAACATGTTTTTGTTAGCCTATCACCTCTTGCAAAGCACAGTATAAGTTTCAGTACTCTGCAGATACCAATATTTCATGGGTATAGCAAAGAAGGGGTCACCGCTGACTGCTTTATATGATTGAAATTGTACTGTGGCTTTAATTTTCAGAAACAGCTTTCTAGATACTGTGCATAACTCTTGGCTGTGCCTTAATAAACATGTGGTGACCTCCACCTGTAAAACTAATGTGGCTTTGAATACTGATTGACTGCAGCTTTTCGCATCCTTTCTGGGTCCATAATATGTCAGTGAATGTCAGAGGCTGGGCAGGAGAAGGCCAAAAGAATTTGGGGTTTAAAGATCATACGGATCATCTGTTTCAATCCTCCTACACTTGTGTTCAGAAAACTGATAGAGCACGTTAGTGATATAAACAAAGTCGGTAACAAACTTGGCGCTAGGATTTGGACCCCTGGAATTCCAATTCAGTGCATCTTCTTCCATAATAAAGAGCATATCTTTCTCAGTTAAGCACATGTTAGCAGCTGTCCTTCGATATCCTCTTTCCCCATTATACATGAACCTATATGCACATATATGGCCCATGTGTCGAGACCAGCCCTTTTTAGATCAAATGCTATTATATTGCAATTCACAAAACATTTTGAGGCCATTCAAAGGCAAAGGTGTTATAATTGAATGGAAACAAATCCTTAATAAGGCATTAAATGCTAAAATTAAGGGAGACTGGGTGAGGGTGTACTGGAACTCTCTGCACTCACTTTGCAGCTATTCTATATATAAATCTAAAATAATTCCAAAATAAAAAGATTACTTTTTTTAGAAATGCACCATAATTTACTCTAATGACAGAAATGTAAGAAAACCACAACTCTGCCCAAATGGAAACTTGTTCTCTCCCAGTTTCCTGCCTCGTCAACTGGTCACTGTTGAGTTCTCACAGGCTCACCCTTCTCCAGGGCTTCATTAATGGTTGTCTTGTTTAAGAAATGTGATTAACCGACAACTACAATATCAATCAGGATATGGAAGAAAGAAAATTGATTGAACCGTTTACACAGTTTGCTTAAAAAGTTTATAAATGACTGATTCCCATCGATAAGGAGTCACATGAGCACAGTTTTACGCTCTGGTTTTTCTCCCTCCCTTCTTCAGTGAAAGTTATTATGAGTGTTAACACTGTCTAGTCTTCACACTCTGCGCAAAGATCATCCAAAAGGGGAAGTTAGAAAGCCAAGACAAAAACTAGTTAACGGACTCTAGGACAGGGGTCAGTAAGCTCTTTCTGTGACGGACCAGATAGTAAATAATTTAGCCCCTGTGGGCCGTGAGGTCTCTGCTGCAGCTACTCCAGTCCACTGTTAGAGTGCAAGGGCAGCCACAGGCCGTCCGTAACCGACTCAGTACACCTGTATTTCAATAAAACTTTATTTGTGAATGTTGAATTCTAATTTTGGCGTATCATGAAATCTTGAGTTTTTTTTTTTTTAATTATTTAAAATGCTTTTCAGTTCTAAGTTTATGGGCTGTATAGAGACAGGTAGCAGGCTGGATCTGACCTGTATGCTGTAGTTTGCCAGGCCCTTTGAAGAGCTTTAGAACTGGAAGGGACCTAGGTACTTTTTGTAGAACCCATGGTGGTGAGCATTGTACTGCTAATTGTAAAGGGTTGAAACTTGGATTTGTTTGAAAAGTGTATTGATGACAATGAATGCTGGTAACATGCTTTATGAAACATTTTTGGTTTTGTTTTTGTCATCTTCAGAGCTAATATGTGCGCGTATAATCTTCTTCCTACGATAGCCAGCATAACTGAATTGTATGCCAGCCAGTGGTGTAATATTTAACAGTTTTCTGGGTTTCCGTGCATGTGTATTGTTTTGTGTATAGTGTGCATTGCTGAAAAACTAAGTGTAAAGTCATGCTAAGTCATTGGCTTAGCCTGGCTTTTTGTTTTGCTTGCTTTTTCAGTTTAATGTAGTAAATGATCCAAGCTGGGGCTATGCAGAGTCTCCTATAGATGAAGGATCTTATTAAAAAAAGAAACACGATTAAAACTTTGTCTACATGGGACTGTTGCTCAGCCATTTTGACTTACCTAATCAAACAACTGGTCAGTTCGGTTAAATAATTGTTCTGATTGATTTCCCTACGTAATTTGTTAAGTGTTTTACTGATTCAAATGAAGGCTTGAGGCATGATCTGGCTACAGGAATCATGAGAAATAAGAAATTGGGGATTTGTGTATAAGAAATCCAACGTTATGAACATTAGAATGAGTAAGATTGGTAAAGCTGAATTAGGTTCAATTCTGCCTACAAATAACTACCTCCAAAACCATGTGTACATGAAGTGGAAAAATTGGGTTGCACTGTATAGTATAGTTTAATTTTCCCCACTTACTAATGTGAACGTGTTACTGAAGTACTAAAACGCAGTCATGAGGAAATACTGCTGTGGTCTTCTGCCATTGTCCCTTGAGACTGTCAATCACTGGGTGTTGAGCGAGTGCTCAAAGTGTTCCCCACTCACACTAGTGGAGGAAATGAAAATTTGGGAGATTATAGTCCTCACTTCCCAAAGCACTACAGAGACTTAAAAATATATTTTTCAGTAATGTTTTGTAATTAAAGCACATCGCTCCAATATAATTTTACAGTTTGGGAAATAAGGCCGTGTTGAATATCGGCACTGATGATGAAAACAGACTGTGTACACAGTTTGGCTTTTATATAAATACTTTAAAATATTGGCTTTCTTCAATAAAAATAGATGAATAGTATCCAGGTTTTTACAAGAATTTTAGCATAAAAGCAAAATTGCTATCATTTTTATCTTGAAAAGAGACATGAAGATCACATAACAAAATGTGTAAAATGCCGTATGTTCTAGAGAGCTGTGATAGAAAACGGGGATGTAGACGCAGGTAAGCCTCACTATGGGCGTATGCAGGACCTTGAGTAAAGGGGTTCAGTGATGTTTTCTTGGTTGACACCTGACCAAACGTGCCCTTCATTGTCTTTCCTATGGACCCTGAGCTCCCAAAGTTGCAGAAAAATCTGTATCAAGGTGTTCAGCCTGTGCTGTCGTGTGATGTACATCTAGCAAGCAATCAGACTGTGCCTTCTTGTTGTGACTCACTACATTTTTTGCCACACAAACATCTGCTGGAAAAGTTTATAGAACTTAGAGAAAGGAACTCTTCTAGGGAGTTCTGACAACCTATAGTAAAGGTACTTTGCATGTAAGCGAGGCCAGTGGAACCAGCAAAATGTGTGAATACAATGGAAACTGATCATCTCAGTCATTTTAATGTGTCTTCAGAGTCTTCTAATAGGAAGCCCTTGGGCAATGTAGTTGGACAAAT
Organism: Acinonyx jubatus; assembly: GCF_027475565.1. Lineage (NCBI taxonomy): Eukaryota > Metazoa > Chordata > Mammalia > Carnivora > Felidae > Acinonyx > Acinonyx jubatus. Next base: position 81,159,892 of record NC_069386.1, read on the forward strand.
TTTTGTGACTCTTAACGAGTAACATTTCTTTGGCCTCAGTTTGCCTAGAAAATGGCATAGCTTGGCCTGAGAATTCAGCTGGTCTTACACTGCAGTAAGCCTACATTTCATTGTGAGGCTTAAGTTTACACAGAAACTACCAAAGGCATGTTTCGATTCCTTTTTAGGACTTTTATCATGTTAAAGGTAACTTGTGTTTTTGTCGTTTTTTGTTTGGTGAGATTGTATTTCTGAAATGATGTTAATCAGGAAGAAGAGATATCAACATGCGGCATTTATTTTGAATACATTTTGTGATTCTAGCTTGTCAGAGTCTTCACCTTGTGTCCTGTAACAAAGCAGAGGAAATTTAGAGTGTTTCGTAAAATACTCAGGTGGTTTGGGGGCTATTAAGGCAACTTAGTGTTATGCTAGTGCTTAAAATAATGAGATCTAAAAGTTGATTAGGTAAATTTTTAATATGTATATATTTCATTGAGATGAAAAGACAAAAACATTCTTAAAATAGGTTGTATCTTAAATGAAAGGCTGATTTATTGAAACAGTGGATATAATGGATACTTCCCTCAGAATGTTGGTTTTATAATCTTCTATAAATCCTTAGGTTTTAGGGTAACATTTTTTTTTGGTTGTCATTAGAGATCAGGAATCATCCTATTTCTCTTCCACCATACTCACCAATTCCTGCTGTAAGTATTTGAGTGCTTATTACATTGCAAGTTTCATTAGGCTGTGTGTGGAATGCAAAGCGGGGGCGGAAACTGAACCCTCTTGGAGTTTATAATCTAGCAGGAGTGACGCACATGCTCACAAAACAAGGTGAGATGTTATCGTGTTGAAAGAGGTTAAAGCAAAGTGTTGGATAATCTGTTATGCATAAATACAGTTACAGCTGTAAACAGGGTGACATTTAATGAGAATTGTGGTCGCTGAGATATCAAGTAAGCTTAGGAAGCTTTTTCTTTACAGAAGAGTGTTTTAAACAATACCCAAGTACCCACCCATGAATGCCTGTGTATATTGCTCTTAGCTGACCATAATTCCAACCAACCAAGATCATGAATCACAGACCATACCTAGAAAGCAAGAACTTAGTCAAATATGATCTTCTAGTATCTTTTCTCTAATATCTTAGCATTTTCTAGAGATGGAAGGAAGGCTGGAATGAGGTATGTTTTTAAACATCGCAATCCTAATGTATGTAGTAAATAGAAAATCGCTCAGCATCTGAGGCATGAATATAGAAAGGGTCAGATCAGATGAGAAGCTGCATCCTGGGAACCTCTTAGTAGAATGGCCAAAGCTCAAGCATACCACTGGGACAGTGATGGGAGTGTCAATTGTTTACTTTGGCTCCTGGCTCTCACACATTCCCCTAAAGCCTATAATTGGGAGGGAAGACTAGACGGCATGGAAGAAAATGTTTTGTACTTTGATTTAAATTAGCACAAAGGGAGGGAACAGTTTTGCTTCACATGTGAAGTCAGTCATTTCTTGGGTTGCTAGCTCAATGTTTTAGCAGAACAGCTGTTCAGTACAATGTGGCTTTCTACAAGCAATATTTCTACTGCTAGAAAAGTGGCAGTCTGCCAAAGAGAGTGCCCAGACCAACCCCTAAACAAAAAAAATCTTTTGTCAACGACTCTAATAATTTGTACAATTCAGGAAAGGGGGGTTGCACGGTCTTTGCAGATGTGCATTTATGATGCTATTTTTAAGCAGAGCAGCATGGAAGAATAGATTCATAAGACTCATAAGTTGATCATTCATTTTAAGCATTTGGCTTCTGCTCCTTCTAAAATTTCACTCTGTGGAAACAACACACAGCCAGGCTTGAAACGAGGTGAGGGAGGGTGTGACAGCAAGATGAAATCCTTCATTTCCAAGCCTGTGATGCTTGCTCAAAACCAAGAAGCTCTAGGGTGTTTTCTTCCCCCACTAAGGAAATAAATGTGGTTTTTCTGATCTCTCGCAGAAGAAACTTGCTATCCTTCAGCATTTTGAGGAAATAAACCCTTAATGAGCCTGCATTCTTTTACAGCAGTCCATTCTCTGAAAATGAGTTTAAGTGCTGAAGGAAATGCCAGAAGCATTCACGCAACCAGCACCAAATTAATGCGTGTTAATTCTCTGTGGTTTACCATCACAGCCGCTGTGCAGTTTTTCTGGTGTGAAACTGGGTTTAGTCTCAGATGTGTCCTCTGCATTCTGGTTGCCAGACTCCGCAGCGGTGAACTCGTCTGGCTTTGACTCTGGTGACGGAGTTAAGACCATTTTTATAAATTACAGTTTCCTGGGAAAGAACCCTCAAACTTCTCTTAACAGCAGAAGATCAAGTCTGATATAATCCCTATCTTGTATTTTTTATGCAGTCATATACTTGATATTTACGTAAGAGGGAATTAGACTGATCTATTAAAATATGAAGTCCTATATTAAAAATGACATAAAATTAATACAGACTCCTTCAGTAAAGGTGATTACAGAGCATAGACCACCATAGAACGTTCATTGACTAGATCAACAGCTTCCTCTGATTTTGAGACTTGGGATCTTTGGTAGTGTTGTTTTCTTTTTTAAAAATTGAATCTTTTCATAGCCCATATAGGTATAAAAATGGTCAGTTTAGGGGAGTTGCATGTATTACTATACTGTATTTTGATGCACTTTGAGTGCAATCCACCTGTATTATGCTGTCCCCTCAAATTTTAACATTTGAGTATCCTAATGTGAAAGGACTAATCACGATGATGGGATATTACTAAAAGAGCTTATTTTGCTCTACTACTGAATGTTTATTTTTAAAATTATTCAGGTGAACTGTGTCATCATACTTCAAGTTTTTACTCAAGTGTTTTTACATGTTGCCTGAGTTTAGTAAGGATTTACAGTGACAATTAAAATTATTTATTTAGATGTGACCCCAATGGAGGGGTACTGCCCTTTGTGAAGTGGCAAGTCCCAGACAAATGGTTACTAACATGTTCTTTTACAAGTTAACAAAATCACTTTTTTTTTTTTTATATTAGAGAACTTCTTTGGGTAGAGAATTTCTATGGCAGTTCCTATTTTGCAAAAAACTAAGTTCTTTCAATAAAGCAAGTGATGATTCCCCAAAATAGATATTTTACATTCATGTTTTCAATTTTTAAGTTTCCTCAAAATAACAAAATGGAAATATAAAAAATAAATTTGACTCGTGTCTCATGGTAGTATATTTACAGAACATATTGGTAGGAACATAATTATCCATGCTACATTCCTTTGGTTTACTCAGGCCAGGTATTACTTTAATGGCATAAAGAGTCCACACTTTTTTTGATGTGCAGTTATGAAGATGTATGATCATTTTTTACGCTCATGCATGATCTTTTCCAAAGATCAGAGAAACAGTCATTATTGTGTACAGAGGCATTTTCTGGTATGAGTTGGATACAAAAACATGAGGAGATATTATAAATCCATGATCACATTTCATATTTATAAAACTTCATGAGATGAGATCATTTTTCCTTCTGCACGTACAGTCTTTTTAATTACCCCTGCTCTCTCTGTGCAAAAGATACATAAGTAAGAAAAAGGGATGTTGAGAGATGGTTTCTTAAAGTGAATGTAGATGCTTTGTGTACTGTGCCCTTGTACCAAATGAGTCCTTTAGTTTGGCCCATAATTTATACAGGTGGCTCAGGAGGCCCAGATCGATTCGTAATAGTCTCTTTACAAAAAACAAGAAAGACTAAAAATAATATTCTATAAATTTATGTCACAATTCATGTAAAACTCCTCTAGAAACAATTAGTATGCTTTTAATAATCATACTCAACATGCAGTAAACATTCAGTTCCTTCCACTAGACTTCACTCTATTCCTAGCTAACTCACTTGACCAAAGTGGACTCGGGGAGTAAGCTTGTGAATGCCAGAGGAACTCATCCCCACCACAGAGCATGTTCTGGTGGGGTAAGAAGTGACCTGTCTGCACTCAAACACTTCTTCACTTGTAGCTATGTGTAAGATGAAACCATATTTGGAGGTTATCATTTCATAGCACACTAATTTTTTTTTCCATGTTTTTTCACAATGACATTAGCCTGTGAAGCAGTGGGACTGCTTGCCCAGTGTCAGGTTTATAATCCCCTGCTCTCATTAGCTCTCTGCTGAACTCTTTGTCGTCTTCTGCGTTCATCTCTTTTGAATTCTGTCTTTGGCAAGCCTCACCCTTGGTGTGATTAATTAAAGTTGATATGTTACTGTATTCTGAGTTCTCAAACTTGGTTCCACAGTCACCTCTTTGCTACCTTCTACTTCTGGTATTCTTTTTCCATTGTCTTTTTTCCTTCCCATCTAAACTATCCGTATGAGGTACTACGTTTCACGATCTTGTTCAGAGCAAAACTGTGAAACATCGGTAACATTCTAGGTAATGATTAAAGTAGTGTTCATAAGAGCAGCCAGTCCAAAAAAGACATTTCAGTACAGGTGTCTCGGGGATTTTAATATTTCACTTTGCTCTCTAGGACACGTCATACTGGACAGTGGATTTAGGGGTTGAAGAAAACTCCCCATTTCCTGTGTGCCGCTTATACTCCACACGTGCAACCTTACATCCACATTGATGGTATGCTATGGATCTCTGCTGCTAATGTTAGTCACCTGATTTGCAGAGAACTAGAACTAATAACCTTTTCAAATGTTATCAAATTATGGCAAATCCTAGACCAATCAAATTACTTAAGTGATCATTGATCATTTATTTGATATTTTAATTTTGACTGAGTCTACCTCAAGGACTTCTTGATATTTCCATTAGTTTTGGTAGGACGACAAATGCCAAACAGTAACATAGCTCATAAATTTCACCTACAACGAACTCAGAATGCTGTAAATTAGCTTTATTTAAAATGACCTAAAAGCAATGAATGGCCTTTAGCATAATTATAGACCTAGCAGACACAGTGGAAATCAGGGGGGAAAGCACCTAAATGATTAAGAAGTACATGTGACTATGTTATAAGTCTTTTTGGGGTGTGAAGGGATCCGATTCGATTTCTCAGTAGTGAAGGAGACAGAAGCTCTCACTTTTAGGTCGCCTTGCAGTTTAGGTTGCTAATGATTCCATTTTAATGTCACCGTTTAGTTTCATACTGATCATTTATACTGACAAAAAGGAAGAAAAGAAAACAAGGAACCTGTCATCAATCATTCATTTAATCAAGTAGCAAAAGTAGATAAATAAACATACTGAGTTAATTATTCTTCTGTATGTAGTGATTGACAATAAAGTTAATTTATGCCTATTTTAACCCTTTGATATTTTGTGCCATTAGGAATAATAGCATTAGCAGTTGTAGAAAGGACTTGGGGGTGACCCTTTTTCCCCTAAAGTGTCTTAAGAAAATTCAGTCTTCATACTTAAGGTATGTATTCACTGGAAATCTCTTTCGCTCAAGAGTTGAGGTTATTTGCATCTAAGCATATTAACTCCATGCTACCAAGTAGAATGAAAAACAATTATGGTAGTTTGCCTCCTTTGTCGTATTCCTGTTCAGACTCTTCAATGAAGACCTTTTTTCTTGGCAACGTGCATTTTTAATGTGTAAAAGAATTTGTCACCAGATACAAATATGCTATAAATTCAAAGGTGTGTTGGATACGGCACTAATGGAAAAGAAGTCTTAGTGATAGCAGAACACTAACATGATATATTTGAGTTAAAAGAGTTTTTGAAAGTTCTAAAAAACCTGTTTTTGGTTGGTCTGCATTTTTCTCCACTCTACCAGAGAATGTTTTTTCTGGTGGCTATTGTTATTAAAAAATCAGTAATTACTTTTATTAGACTTCGTGCAAACAGGAGTATTCTTGAGGTGAGTGGATAGTGAAATTAAATTGTCTAGCATTCCTATCTAAGTCAGTCTGCAGAAAAGAAACAGGGTAGTAAGAAGCAAACTTCATGCATATATTTGGGGTTGAAAACAGGAGTTTAATTGTTGATGAAAATTGTGCAAAATTTGAGGCTCAAACTGTGGGTGCCTCTATGATTAGAGATAAGTTTCTTCTAGATGTGTTTTATTAAATGGCTTTTCCCTTGGCAGTTTTCACATTTAGTGTAGCTGAATTCTACCCACTCACCATTTTAAAATGGCCCAGCTCTCATATTGGCTTCAGTTCTAACAAGCTCCAACTGGAATTGGGGAGAGTTGGTGGGCAAGATACCTGGGACTGAGTGATGGCCAGACCAGAGCACATTCCACACAGATGCCGCGCTTTGTGTCTACTGTTCTTTGAGCCAAAGGTGGGGGGTGGGGGAGAAGCTTTGCATATCTTGGCTTGGCCTGTTGAGGAAATGATCAGGGTTAGTATCAGTCGTAAAATCTACAATCATAAGAGCAAGTTACAGTAGATTTCGAGCTTGTGTCACTGTTACCAGATTGCCATTTTTGGTTCTTGATTGCTCATGTTGGAATTTGTTTTCTGTAAACATTCGGCTTAAGTAAGCGGTTTTGCTCAGAAGGCTTTCTGACCACCAGAAGAGACAAACTATTGTAGTTTGACCTTTAATGGCAAAGTAAAATTTGGAAAATGCAGAAAAAGTAAACCTTTAGCTATAAACTAAATAAAACAACATATAGAAAAGAATTCACTTCATCAAATCGATAAGTAAATGGAGAACTGTTCATCAGTAATGAAATCTGTTTTAAAAAATAAAGATTGTCCACATTTCTTAAGTTCAAAGTACTTACATATTTGATGAATGAATCTACCTTCTCACCACCATTGCTGCCATGGATACCTCTAAACTTTATTAATTTCTGTGTAAATGTGTTCAAGGGAAACCTTCTTATTCTTTTTTGTTTGGCCTTTGTTTGGCCTCCTTTTACCTGCGTTACATTAACTAAGCAGCGGTATGAATGAAGAGTGGGAATTTGTGGCCTTTTTGTTCACAGAAATAATGGTTAATCTCTTCAGCTTTGTCCAGTTTATGACTTTGCTTTTTCATTCACTTCACAATCTGCAGCTAGCAAGTTAAGCATAATACAGCTTGCAATCACTGTCGTAACAGTAAAATCAACAACTCTGTTTTCCTTCATTGAACAACCTTTGAAAGTTCTTTTTTGACTTACATTTGAGACCATAAAAACTGAGGGGACAAGATCCCAAAGAATCTCTAAGTAGATGGTAGAGAGATGTACATCTGTATGACCAAGTACAAACATAGTTTTAAAAGGAAACATTTGACTTTGAACTGAAGTATTTGGTCAAAATCTCCTTTGATTTAGTTCATGAGGAAATAAATTTTAAATCTGGATTTCTGATCATTCTTAGAAATGCGACCAAGTGAATCTTTTAGGCACAAGTATATCTTCTTTTTTTTTTAAAAAAAATATTATTTATTGTCAAGTTGGCTAATATACAGTGCATATACTCTTGGTTTTGGGGATAGATTCCTGTGATTCATCGCTTACATACAACACCCACTGCTCATCCCAACAAGTGCCCTCCTCAATGCCCATCACCCATTTTCCCCACTCCCCTCCCACTGCCATGTTTTCTTGGTGTAATTCTTAGAGCTACCTAGCATCTATTTGATGTATCTTTTAGGTGTCTGAAGCAGTGGCTTCCTATCCCCAGTCCCAGAGTTTTAAAGTGAGAAAGAAGACGGGGCTGGCTGTGGTTTGCCTTCTGTCCTTCCTGAATGTCATCACTCTCTCTGTTGGAAAAGAAATCAAAGAAGAAAGGATTTTTAGGTGCTCAGAAATGGTGGGATGAAACTAAAGCCCTTTACCTGAATACTTGGTTCTTTTATTTTGATCTACCATAATTTTTTTTAACTTAAAAAAAATTATTTTGAGAAAGTGGGAGAGAGAGCATGCATGAGAGAGAATGAATGGGGGAGGGGCAGAGAGAAAGAATCCCAAGCAAGCTCCCAGCTGTCAGCATAGAGCCTGACATGGGGCTTAATCTCAGGAACCTGTAATATCATGATCTGCGCCAAAATCAAGAGTCAGACACTTAACCAGACTGAGCCACCCAGATGCCCCAACCACAAGTTCTTGGTTGTTGTTGTGTGTCACTTAGAAAACAGTGCTCCAGTTAAGTCTTACAGTTATGGGCAGTTTCTCTCCTTTAAATTACCTCCTTGTAGATTTAGTTATTCATTGAGAATAAGAAGTATATATTAGTCACCTGCCATTTGTTCTCAGAGCTTGGAGATAGAAAAGAAATAGAAGATGCATTGGCTGTTGAAACATTTGCAATATATTTGTAGACATGAGGCTTTTGATGTAAAAAAAAAAAATTAGACAGCATTTTTGAGAGAGTCCAAATAACAAAGTTGGCCAGTGCCCTTCTTGGAAGCTAGCTATCTAAAGTACATTCTGAAATCACAGTGGCTATGTGAGAAAGTTGTTGTCTTTTAGTGTGCCTTCATAACATTGGTCCTACTTGAGCTATTCCAGGACCTATGAAGAAAGACAGGTACTCTGTAGTTTTACAGAGGAGAAAACTGGGGCACAAAGGCACCAAGTGACTTGTTCAAGATTAGATGCGTTCTTAATTCTGAAGCATATTTTTGCATGTTGCCAAGGTAGAGATGTCCTGAGACTCACAGCTGGCTTTGAAGCCAACTCCTGGTGACTTTGGTTGATGGAGATCCACAGGTCTGGCCTAAATATGTTTCTCTGTGAAATGAGACTCACAATCATTTTGTTTTAATTGTCCATGAATCTTAAGAGAATGTAACTACAAATCGTATATTCAGAGATAAAGTCAAAGAATGCTCAGTTTCTCTGAGAGGGTAGTTAAGAGTTATCATGGCAACATGACACCTGACAATAGTTAGCTTAACATTTTCATGAGAAATAGTCTTCATGAGAAATAGATCAGGCTTTTGAGTTTACCATTTTTTAGTGAAACGAAACTGAAGTGTCCATGGAGTGAGCTAGGTTTAGACTTCCTCAGTAGGTTTAAGCTTTGGTTACCTTTTAGAAGAAACATTGTAATCTTAAATAGGAGATCATCAGCCATGGATACTTTCCATGTGTTTATTTCCTCTTTCCTGTAGAAAGGAAATGCTATTATTTAACATTTCAAATGCTCGTCTTGGTATCACAAACTTAAGATTTCTCATATTTTGGAGTACTCTTTGATGAAATCTTACTCGTCTGGTAGCTTTGGTGTTCTGTCTCTACTTTATTAGACTGCATTTCCTAGAATTTGGAATTCCATTTCTCTTGGGATTTTAGTGGGCAGCTTATGCACTCAAGGCATCACCTAAGTACCAGCAACACATTCTTGACTGAATAATGATGTATGTAGAATGTTACTTTTTTTGCCTTATAAATGGATAGCAATTTACACAGCTGTGGATGTGGGATGTTTCAATCCCAGACCATGTTGTAAGAAAAATTGAATGACAGTGAGCAAAACAGCAGTAATTATAAAACTAATTACTAAATGCTGATGATGCCCATAGGCTTTGCATAACTAAAATTAGAAAAGGAAATTGCTTTCGGCTTCAGAGAGGCAACATGCTAGCTATTTCACTGTTTCAGTCAAAATGGAGGGTAGTATATAAAGTTCAATCAGGAAAATATACATGAATACATACATATCTATAGATTTGCATATACATATATTTCTCTATGTTGAAATGTTATTCACTCTATCTTACAATTTTATTTATAGAACTTTATGCATAGATATTTACATAAAGAAGATAAGTATATTAAAATATTTGAATGCAGTATATATACTGTGCATTTTGCATACACTATAATTACAACATTAAAATGCATATCTTTACAATATATTTATACATGGTAGGTTTCTCTCATGTACATTTTCACAGCAGAACGTAGCGTACATTTCCACCCTTGCATAAAGAATCTACTCTTGTGAATTCACAGCACATTCTTCAAAATGAAATAGTAAAAATTAAAACATTGATCGGCTCATAGAAAATGAATCATCATGTTTTGAGAAGATAAATGATTGATAAATCAGCAGTCTGTAAGGCGTACCTTTGTTCATGTTCAATTTGGAGGTACGAAATATGTGATCTTAACCCCATAGAAATTACTGAGATTGTAAACCTATTACCTGCAGACCCCAGACAATTCTAGAATTATAAGTGCTAGAGCTGATACTGATAATATTCAAGTAGGAAGTAGGGCAATAATGAATTACATTAGTATGCATGTCAATGGAAAATGATTTAATGAGTTAAAAATGTGAAAATTTTATCGAAAATGTTTTCCTGTTCCTTGCAATTGATATCTATTTCTGTCCTCTCTTAGTCCTGCAGACAAATGCTATAAAACATAAACTCTCCTGAATAAACTATTAATGGTTATGTTTAAGTTTCAGATTAAATAGATCATGGATCAGGATGATGAAGCATTGTTGAGAGAGGGAAAATGAATCCTGCATTTAAAAAATTCAAGTAGTTCGAATGACCTAAAATGTAATGTTTTATTTAATTTTCTGCCACATGTTATTTCAAAAGTCTTAAGAAATTAAAATGACAAAAGACGATACTGTCTGTAGACATATATTATTGAAATGAAATCCAAGTATAATTGAATCAAGGCCATAATGAAATTCTTCTTGTAACTTTTACCTAGTGGGGCAGTGCAATGAGTTAGTTCTTCCCATTTGTGTTAGTGAATTTAGTAATTAGCTCTTTAACTAAGGCAAATGGTCTAATAATGGAGGAATGAATCACAGAATGGCATATAAAATGAATATGGAAAGTCTTGCTTCATGTGTAATGTCTGGTAATTTAGTCAGCTGTAACTAATATGTACACAAGTTGGGGTAAAGTCTCAACTTTTGCAAGTTACACAAGGTCCCGAGAGTCATAACAAATCATTGCTGCTCATCAGATGTCCTTCAGATGTGAGGTTACGTCAGTCATGAAAGTAAGTATGTGATCAAGAATTCAGAGACCTTAGGGTCAACTAAAGTGATATTAACAGTTTTATATCTATAAAAAATGGAATATATTTTGCCTCACGTTTATTACTTTCTGGTTTGTTCTTCCTGGGGCTTCAAGGGGAGAGGAAGTGAGAGTTCTTCTGAGTATGTTGGTGCTGAACAATACAGGCTGGGTTTTTTTGTTTTGTTTTGTTTTTTTAAGTAAGTGATATCGGGGAGTCTCAGGAGGAGGAGATGGCCAGACAGGAAGAGACGTCGGAGCTTTTGGAGAACCAATTCATCCATATATTTCACATATCATTACTGAGAACCCAATGTGTGACGGGCTTGCCACCATCTTGCGGGAAAATCAAAACTTGTCTCTAGGCAATGTTTGAACTGCAAACTTGGCCACTTTATGTGTGAACAGAATTTTAGTAGAAGACAGATAGCAGTAAAACCATTTTTTTTTCAAGGCTCTCTGTTCAAAATTCATTGTCATTTAACTCATTAAGAAAACACACAGTGTCCTGTGAGGTACTGTTTATATCAACCAGTACCAGCAGGCAAACCTTGCTTACAGACAAGTTCATTTTCTACAAATTTTCTGTCATGTTTCACCTTGGTAATCTCCATCTCTTGTGTGCAAAAAGAAACAATTTATTTTCAACACTTGAGGGATATAGAACATCTGACTGCTGTCATAACCTATTGTTTTTAACATAAATGTTATAGCTGCATTTGCCTTGAAATATTTGCCCATGATTGCGTAAATCTGAGCCAGGTACCGGAGTGTCACCTTGTGCTCTCCAGCATCAAAACTGAGACCTATCACCTAAAAAGTGCGATTTGCTCCCTTCGCAAGCATTTACTTCAACAAATTAGAAAGAGCTTTCCTTTTCATAATTGAGTGAAACAGTGCGCTAACTGAAGAAAAACTTAGGAGAGAATGCGTTGCTTTTAACCATAGCATATAGAACCCTTCAAATGTGGCTAAGGGCCTACTATATTTTCCTTTATCAAAAGATGGTTGATTGCTTAATGGTTGAAGCACTACTAAATAGCTTATATCACATTACTGGAGAAAATGTGCTTTACATCAATTGCACAATGTAATTCTTCCTATTATTTTGGTAGAATTGTTTTACCTTGCATGGAAGCATGCATATAAGGGAGAATAATTTGATAATCTTTTGTGATATACAGGGTATCTAAAATACATTATTCAGGAATTATGTCGTTCACTTGGAAAGCTGGAGCCCTTGTCTATTTCCTCTGCTTACTCATTTATGGAATGATGTGGCTTACAACTCAACATTTATCTGGTTTAAAACCAAAATAAATATTTATATTTGGTTGTTTCCTGGCTCCATTTTGTATGCCTCCTATTATATTTCTTTCTCATTCTTCTTTCTCACCCACCTCTAATTTTATATTTATATGCCCCTCCAAAATAATTTTTGGAGCATCATCAAGTATATAAAAAGAATCACTGTCTAATTTCATTACATGAAATGAAGGCTACCTTTGTATTGATACCCTTGGCTATGAAATTTTCATTCATCATTAAACTAGAATAAAGTTATTATTCTAAAATCATTTTACTCATTTTTTCGGGTTACTATTCTTCTTTAATATTCTCTGATTGACTATTGTAGAAGGCAAAGGAACATCTGTTTTTTTTGTTTGTTTGTTTTTTGTTTTTTTGGTTTTTTTTGCCCAATGGCTTCTCTAAGATGATGGCTCTGCTTTTTTCTCTCTTGAGAGACCACATCATCCCCCAACACACACCTTTTTGACCATTATTTTGAACCGTTTTACAGCTGTTTCCTAGTCTGACGTCATTTTGTGATCTTTAAAAATGTTCCCAAGCATCTCTTTGGGATTTAGTATTTCTGCTCTGGTATAGCCTTTTAATTTACTGATCAGTTGCCTTTTTAGAAGTTCTTTCTGTGGGTTTGGCCTCTCTGGCCCTCTTTGTGTTCTTTTTCATTTTTATACTAATAATTACAACACTTCCCAATTAATTGCCATTCGTGAATATAATTGATGTGTTTCCTCCCTCTCCAGACCACTAATGAAGATGTTAAATAAGTCTTAGCGTGAGGCTTAACCTCAGCAGAATTCCCTTAGACCATGGGCATATTAGAGTTTACTGTAGCTTTATTTATTTTCTCTGCCTTTAAGAGTGCTCCTGGTTGAGGCATTTTAATTCATTTTCCAGGATTTCACGATAATGGAGCTCCGTACGAAGTGTCTGTCCTGATATATAATGCCTACTGAACTTTCTCTGATTTCTGCACACCAGGATCATTGGTTTACTTACATATCCGCGATTCTTAAAAGCAGTGTTTGCGTTTAAGACAGTGAAAACAAACGCTTTTGTGAATTTAGTGTCTGAAATATTATCACTATGAGATAAATTCAACTGATTTCTCCCTGCTTTTCAGTGTCGGCACAAGTGAGTGCATCAAAGGTGTTTAACACAGATAAACTATGTAGCTGTCTTAGAAGAGAGAGTGGTTCCATTCCATCCCAACAATATTGGGTCCACTTTCTCTATGATCAGAATATTACAAAGGGAGTGGAGAATAATTTATATCAGAGGTTCTGTGACGGAATGAAATGGAACTCTTTTGAAGTATGATCTCTGAAAGCACAGCATGAAGCTCAAATAAAGTGAAGGACATTCGCTATTACAAGTAATGTCCTTAATAATCTTGTTAGTCTAGTCTCCCTCTGTACGAGACAAATGGAACATTATTGGCTTATGGGCTGTAGTAAATAATTTAGTTTCCAATATTCAGGCTGCTTTGACAGTAAATTAAAATGACATGAAAGGGGCTTGTTGAATAAAGAAAGTATCCAATCAAATTTAATTGGCATGACTAAGGCAGTAGAAATATGTTTTATAATTAAACCATGTTGTCTTGGAGCTTTATAAGCATGTATGAATCAAAATGTCAAAAATTATTCTTTGATACTGTGCATTTAAAACTTTGCATGGTGAATAGTTTCCTTAAACAAGCTTCTAGACATGCATATTGATGTAACATGAAAATAGTTTCATGTTTTAAATAATAAGTGATAAACTTCTCCATTTGTAAACCCTTGCAAGTAGCAATTCTGATAACAGACCACTTAGAACTCTCCTTTACAGGATTTTGTTTTCAAATTGATACACTAGTAACTCAGAGGAAGCTATAATTTTGCGATTATATTATGGTATTTCAACATTCAACCTTTTGGTGAAGGAAAAAAAAAGATCTAAACTCATTGAGCAGAACAAAGAAAAGGAATAGTATTGAGAATAAAAAAAAGAAAAATCCAAGGTATATTTTGGTTTACTGTAACCTTCTCAAGTTCAAGATGAATTGCATTTTCCACATTTGACAGCAAACGTGTCAAATGCTTCTGCTATAAAAGACAGGAAGCCGTGGGAATTTCAGGTTTTTGTATGACCACCTGTCCTATTTTTTCTTCCTTCCCCGAAAGTGGTGCATAAGTAAGTGCCTATTTGTAATAAAATTCCTAATGATGGTTCTTTCCACAACTCGGGTGGAAAATATATGGTGGTGTGTCTGCAGAGATTGCTTATAAAAACCGAAAAGAGCTCAGCGAATCATTTTTCATTCTTAGCCTTTTCCAACGTCCTACTCAAAGTAAGCCAGAGATTAGAGAAACGAAGCAAGGAATTAGTGTTCAAAATACTAAGATCATATGTGACTTTTTTTAGAGATTTGTGTATTATTTTCTAGTCTCCTGATAACTTTTCAGGGAAGATTTTTAGCTAATAGTCCCTCTATTTTCTTGATTAGACCCAGATCTAAGGAGCTGTTTCAGAGATAATACAGTTTTTGTTTACATTGCTCCAAGATAGCACTAAAGGAATATGCTACAAATGTAGTTTCTATAATATTTTGTTCTTTGTGCAGTGCTGTGGCATTAGATGATGTAGAGATGAAAAAAGTGACCAAAATGAATATTCTTTAAAGTCTGCTATATGCAATTTACATTCTTCTCCGCTTGAAGACTTGAAAATTTTAAGCACATTTTGATTACAATTTTGACCTAGGAACAAATTCAGAAGCCGTTTTTTCTTTTTTGCTTTTTTCTTTTTCCGTCCGTGTTGATCCCAGAACCTCTATAGGCATGCAAATGATACATGCTCATTTTTCTTTCTCTTTTTTTAAACCATGTAACTACCAAAAATCATTACTAACAGACTGTTGTCTGTGCTGCTGTGACCTCAAAGGAGAAAAATAAATGAATGACTTCATCGTGAAAGCAGAAAAGCCTCATCAGAGAACATTTCTGGAGAGAATAATACAAAGTGGGTTGTCTATTTAGTCATAATCGCTATGTGTGAGAACACTGTTCTCTCTTGGTAACCCTAATGTATATCAAGACTTTGTGTTTTGAATAGCTCCTCCTTTGTTTCTCACACTTCAGTCTGCATCAGAATCACTGGGTGGGCTTGTTAAAACAGATTGCTGGACCCTCCTTCCTGACTTCCTGATTGAGTTGGTCCAGGGCAGGGTCCAAGAATTTGCATTTTTAACTAAGGCCCAGGTGATGTTGATGTTGCCTGGGAAGAAACACTTTGATAACCATTCACTCCTACTATAAACATGGAGTTGTTAATCTCATCCTGTGAGCTGGGAATTGGAGGTCTATCTCTGCCTTCAAGAGCTGAAGGTCTGTCCTCTGAGAAGCTGGCACTGTGCCTGGACTTTAAGTAAAACCCAAACCCTACCTTGGGTATAAGCTCAGAGTACCATGGTCACACACAGCAGAACACTTGAGAAGCTTTGGGTGTTGAGAGATCCCTTCTGGAAGATTTAAAGTTCAAGCTGAAGCCTGAATGATGAGTTAGGAGCTTTCCAGGAGAAAAGGGAGGGAAGGAGAAAAACTGACACTTTGGAGAAAACTTGAATTTTTTAAAATCATTAATAGTAACCTAAAAAAACACTAATGTTAGTTCTCTGAAGGGAAAAATTATTTGCCTTTACAAATCTAATTGAGGAGCTCCTGGGTGGTTCAGTTGGTTAAGCATCCAACTCTTGATTTCAGCTCAGGTCACAATCACAGCATCTTGGGATCAAGCCCCGTGTTGGGCTCAGCGTGGAGCCTGCTTGAGACTGACTCTCTCTCTCTCTCTCTCTCTCTCTCTCTCTCTCTCTCCCTCCCCTCCCTCCCCCCTCCCTCCCCATCTGCCCCTCTCCCCTGCTTGTGCAGTTATTGGCTTCCCTGTTACTTGGGGGCCTACGGTATATCATTATCTCCATTTCACAGGTGAAATAGGCCAAGGGAATTTGAACCTGAGGCCACATGGCCACTATGTGGTCCAGGAACCATTAAAATACTCTATTTTGATCAGTTCAGTACTATTTCTACTATACCACATTACTAGCCTACCTTTAACAACTTCTACTTGTCCGGCCTGCCACTAAAGCCCTGACTCAGCAAATGCACAAGTAAAGGCTACCCTATACTTGTCAATTTGAGTGGGCATTCCTTCCCTGAATTGTTTCTTCCGACCTTGTCTTTGTGCTTGTTTAGGAGACAAGTTATTTTCCCTATAGGCTGACGGTTTCCAGCTTTTTATTTATTTTTATGTATTTTTTTTATTTTTTGGTCCAAGGAAATTTCACTTGGACATACAAATATGTAGGAGGCTATTTGAAAACAGAAGCTCTAGGTCAGTGTTGCTTAACCTTGGCAGCTCTCCTGAATTTAGCTGAAAAGCTTTTAGGAAGTAGCGTCTGTAGTCTCAATCAGACCACCTGATTCAGAATGTCCACTGGAAATATACTGGGCAGTTGGGATGATCAGCCTGATTTGAGAGTAATGATGGCAACTGACATTAGAAAGTCTTCATTCCTGAGTACCAGATTGTGTTAAGTGTGATTAATGGGTTAGCTCATTTAATCCTGGTAATAGAGAACTGGCCAGTTAAAGGAACCACAATTCAAAATCAGAAAAGCCGTTTTCCGATTTAGAACACTACATTCATGCGCTATAGGTCTCTGGCCTACGTCTGTATTCCATGCTGATTTTTCTCCTTGCCCTCTCCCGGCAGCCAGATACACACATGCATGCACCTCAGCTGATTCTGCAATAGGGGAGGTCTGTCGCCATGACACTAGATTCCTTGAAAGAGCCTGGAATAAAGTAGGTTATTTAAAAATGATTGATAATAGAAGTTTCTACCAGGAGTAAGACACCAGAGAAAAAGAAAACACAAGACGATTATGCTCTATCCACCCTCAATCATTCACCAGAAATGTTCTTAAGTAAGGCAGTTGGCAGAATTTCCAGATGAGATTTAAATTTTCTAGAATGAAACGGGCTGAAACGGGCTGTTTTGAGGGCCCATTATAGTTTCCTCTAAGCCCTGTCTGGTTGTCTGTCAAAGTCACCATTTTCCTGACCGTGTTAGTGAGGAATTCCAAAACATTCTAATGCTCTAATGAATTTTTAAAAGATAATTGGACAAGTCCTACCTTTAAGCTGTCTAGACAATGTATAAGGATCTATCTGCACAGCCATGTTTTAATTTTTTGTTATGAGTAGTAAATTTTTTTTTCTCTAGTTGACCTATTTCTTTTTTTATTACTTTTATTTATTTATTTTTAATATGAAATTTATTGTCAAATTGGTTTCCATACAAAACCCAGTGCTCCTTCCAACAGTTGCCCTCCTCAAATAATCCATTGAGGAAATGGGCAGAAAACATGAACAGACACTTTTCTAAAGACATCCAGATGGCCAACAGGCACATGAAAAGATGCTCAACGTCGCTCCTCATCAGGGAAATACAAATCAAAACCACGCTGACATATCACCTCATGCCAGTCAGAGTGGCTAAAATGAACAAATCAGGAAGCTATAGATGCTGGAGAGGATGTGGAGAAACGGGAACCCTCTTGCACTGTTGGTGGGAATGCAAACTGGTGCAGCCACTCTGGACAACAGTGTGGAGGTTCCTCAAAAAATTAAAAATAGATCTACCCTATGATTTCCATTACTTTTAGAAACAAAAACCTATCTTGCCTTTTAGCTATTGTTCCTTCTTCCTTGAGCAGCTTTATAGTCGGCAGGGAGAACATGGATTTGGAAGTCATCTGACTTGAGATTAGAGGTTGGCTCTGCCACTAACTAGCTTTGTGACTTTGGGCAAGTTCACAAAATGCTCTGAGCTTTCCCCATGTATGTGACTGGGCCTATTCATGGCCATCTCTGGGGAGGATTTTGGTGACGACCACCCGGCTAACCTGAATGGGGGCAGCCGCACAGCACTTGCCTTGTGGGAGGAGCTCCGCACCAGCTCCTTTCTTACCTACATCTAGTGCTTTGATTCTTACCACTGTGGTATCCACTTCCATTTTGGTCTACTAAAGTTCTAGGCTTTGAAGGAGAATTTGTTCCTGGAATCATAGGCTCATTAATCTAAGATTTGCTAATGACATCACAGGTGAAGATAGAACTTCCTTGAGCTGTATTTGTGCAAGTTTCTTGATACTCTAAAAGAAAAATATTGAGTAAATATTTGACTGCCCATTCTTCAACCTTCATCATTAGAACCTGTGTTAATCTGATTCAATCATTACCTTGTAATTCAGTTTTTCCTTTTTTGCTTCACAAATGCTTCTGCAGATAGGAATTTCAGGCTTCAGCTCTGTAGGGAAGCCATCCAGACCTTTCACTAGCTCAGATAACTCATTATGAATAGAGGGTATTGCTCCTTGTTTTACATTCTTCTTCTGATGAGATGTTTAGAAATACTCAGGCTTTTTTTTTTCCTTTAGTCAAAAATAAGAGAAGGCTCTGGGCTCATTTATTTTGAAATAGAGACACTGGTTTCCTCAAAAAAAATGCTGACAGTGGAAACTCTTTATGATCTTGGCAATTGCAACATGTAATAACAACATGATGTTTTACATGGAAGCAGGTTTTCTCTATAAATTCTTGCTACTTTTTGGGAAAATTCACTGCGAGTTGGTGCAATAATGACATTCTGTTATATATTTGTCACAACTTGCAAGTAAAAATCATATTCTCATACTAAGCTTGAGATTAAACAAGTCCTGTTCAAGTTCGAGATCGAACAATTTAACCCCAAACAGCCTACATTGATGAGAGAAGATGTACATCATTTCCATAATTTGGTTTTAGAAGGACTCCTCTAGAAACTGTATCATTCTTAATTAAAACTTATTGGCTAAGAGCGCTTTTTTTTTTTTTTTTTTTTTTTACTTTGTGGAAATTATTCTTAACAGCAAAGTGTGGGTTAGTAGGTAGGAGCTATAGAGAATATAAATTCACCTGAGTGTCTGCTCTCAAGTTCATCATGGGCCTGCGAAGACAGGCACCCCAAATCCAGAAAAGCAGAATTGCAGAATCCAGAAGTATTTAAAAACGTGGATCATATTTTCATGATGTAGTTTAGCTAACTTGACCACTTCTGTCATGGTAAAATCTTGATGAAGTCTAAATTCAATCCATGTAGGGCGAGACCCACTAGCTACAATGTGTGAAAAATGGCCTCAAGTGATAGGTTTTTACAGAACAAAATTCACAGTGATACAACTGCTTACCTTTTCACAGTGACACTTATTAGAACTTATGAGAATCATAACAGGTAATCTCTTTCTAAAGGCAACATAACTTTGTATCAGCTGCAGGACTGAGTATGCTGCTGGCAAGGTGTATGGTCTGTCTCGTTTAGTCTGGACAATGCCATGTCGGTTGTCATAAAACCGATTTAAAATTCTAGCCTCTACATTACACAGCCTCATTTCGTTCCGCGATTCGTAATTTTAGATGTTCTAATCTTTAATGGAGGGACTTACGATTGATTATGAGATGTGTACATTCATTCCAGTGTTCATTTGGAATATACAAGTTTTTAGCCTCTTTCAAATTCCCTGCTCAGTATTTTACGTGCTTGAAATACGAGTATAAAAATAGTAGATTTTTTAATGCTTTTGTGTAGGCTCAGGAGAGTCCTTCCTGCAATATCTAGCTGGAAAGGTAATGAACTGTAAAATATGTTGAAATGATTGGGGATTAAAAATCTCTGGTGTGTACTGACAGTGCAATTATATTCCACAGTAAAGGTTTCTTGTATTAAGAGTAATAAATAAAACTTATTTTTTCCCACTGTGATTGGTTGTCACCACCATAATGATGGCTTTGACCTTCTTCCTTTTCAAATGTCGTTAGCCTGCGACCAAGTAGTCAGGCTATAGCCAAATGCTGTGGAAACCTGAATACAAAGTGAGAGTTCTCACAACCCCCACAGTGGTGAAATCTGGGAGGACAGTAGAGACCTTTCAGAATTCTGCAAAAGTGTTGCTGTTTACGTGTGGTGCACATACTTTCTTCTTGTTATTTGTGGACTCCTGTTTCCGAGCTTTGAACTTGCTTGTGCTTCTGGGATCAGGTTTACAGCACTGCCTATCTGTGAATATACACTGTGTAAGTAAACGGACCTTGCTAGCTTGTCTTCCCGAGGAGTCAAGCTCCTGAGCGGCACTTTTCAGGCAATAAGTTAAATAAGAACGTAAATCTATGTCTACAGACTTAAGATTTTAGAAAATCAGAATGAATCAGGCTCATTTTTATTTAGTAAGTATGACGAGGGATTGAAGATTATATACAGACTGTTGATTAATTTTGCCTTTTTTCAAAAGTGAAGCCATTGTCAAAATTACTTCGGTGGGTCAAACTGAAGAACGTCGCATTGGCTGGCTGATGCTCGTGGCCTTTACTTCATTTTAATTCCCTTTTTTTTTTTTTTTTGAAATACATTTTCGTCTGAAATGTGAATGTCGTGGAATGTCCCCAGTGCAAGGCTCCTGAATAGCACTGGGCCATATTTATTCATTAGAATTATGTCCCAGTTTGGTCTCCCTTTCCTATTAAGCCCCATTTGTCTGTCTAGAAGGTCAAAGGAGCAGCTGCCTTCAGGGCAACCTCTCTGCACCTCTATTGTTTTGCTTCTGCAAGGGTACTAACTCTTTCCTTCTTCCTGGAGACCTGCAGGATTGTCCTTTCAAAGTGTTTACCCTTTCTCAGGTCAGGGAGCAAGAAGGACAACCGCTTACATGTCCCTGTAATCCCTGCTGCTGTAAGATACAGTGTTGTCATTGGTTGCCATCTGGATGACTTGATGCTTTCCCTTCGCGGTCTCACCGTTCGCAAGTGAAATCGGCCAAAAAATGGACACATATATGCACTACTACTGTAAAAATCTTGATGCGTTTTGAGCAGTTACTACCCTGGGTAACTGCCTCAAACTTATTTCCTCCATTGAAATGACTTGGAAGGCAAATCTGTCCTCTGTAAGCGTAACTTTGATTGCCCTACCCCCACTTTTAATAAGACTGAGAGTTTGGTAGAGCATTTACTACAAATGAGTGACCACTTACTCCAAATATCTGCGGACTTAGGATAATCAGGAAGAAATTCCTTTACTTTACCCAAACTTTGCAGTTAACGTTGGGGTAGGTAGATAATGAAAGAATGAAGCATTGAGATGTGCCTAAATAACATGCTGTTACAAGCCTTATGATAGATTTGTGTTTGACTTAACAGCTTTTGGAACCTAATAAAAAGAACTTAATTGACAATTTCTTGAAATTGCTAAGAAAACCTAGTGATGTTGGTAGGGTATAATAAGGAGTTTCTCATCACTGTCTTCAAGATTGAGCCTATACAAAAAAAAAAAAAAAAAAAGAAAGAAAGAAAGAAAAAAAAAGGATTTATCTCTGTGGTAACTCTAAGTAATTGATATACAGACAAGGTTTGGTTCCAATTTGCCAGCAATAAAGTTGTAATAGGGTTTTCTCTGCAATTTTAGCCTTAATGTGCTCATTCCAAAGAGCGGTATTTTCCAAGCGAACAAATAACATCAGTAAAGCTTACGATCAGTAATAGCCCCATACTCATGCTCGCATTAAACTTGTTAAATCAATTCACTAGACACTTTCTAAAGTGGACTGTCTGTTTACTTTGACTTGCACCCTATGTGGATGATCCATCAGTTACATTTATTTGAATGATCTCTACATTCAAAATTGGTAATTATTCATGCTTGATTGTGGTTATGAATGAGGCTCTTTTTTTTTCTTGTCCTCTTTTTCTGGGGCTGCTTTTTTTTTCAGTCTTTGGTGTTTGAAGGATGTGAATGTTTAGCAATACAACTACCTGAGTGGGGATATTTTTGCCTCTCCAAAAATTCATATGCATACTTAGTTGCATAGTTACTGTGGATAGTATCTTCCATAGTCTTCTACTCTTCTTCAGAAGGTGTTTTTCTTGAAACAAACATAGACACACACACACACACACACACACACACACACTTATCAAAATGGGTATGAATTCTAATCGTGCTGCCAAAGATAGAGTATAGTCCAATGGTCACAGAAGATGTTAGACCAGAAAAAAAGTAGCTGGTGTTCTAGAAAACATTTTGGGGAGGTAGGCAGTCTCCTAACCCTGCTTCATTTTTCAGTGGAACAAGCTGAGCCTGCTATGGCACGCTGCCTATTGTCAGGAAACACAAAGAGAAATCTGAAGCCATCAATCTTCCTTATCAATACTACTCAGTGTGATTCTTTTCCTAGCCATTTTCCTTTTTCTTTTCCTATCCAGAACTTCGTTTTTCTCAGGGTCCTTTCAGTTTGTCTGTGAATGAGTTAAGGGTCAGGTAGGTAAAACAAAATGAATACTGTGTATTTGCAGAATTGTGTATTGCTTAGGGTTTGGTGGAGGGGCCTCCATATACACAAGTCCAGTATGGTAAAATGGACATTTTGTGAATAAGCTGATTTGCCTGCTGATGTCTGCCTTGGGTATGATGATAGCCATTCTGTTGCATTGTATGGTGGGAACTCTAGTTGTCCTAATGACTAGAAAGGCTGTTCCCCCCTAATCTATCCTATGTGTGGTTTATCTGTGTCCTTAAACCAAGTCTTTATTTTTCATACTTAACTGTATTTCATATTTTTCTTTTCTCTTAAATCAGGTATGTTACATATCAAAGATACTATACTATCTCAGAACAAATGTGAAGTAAATCTTTAGTATGGCTGAAATTCATGACTGTAAAATGTATTAAGTCACAAAAACAATATGCCCTTGCTCCAATTTAATATTCATAATGTTTTCTTCCATCACATGGAACAATAGTTCCATGAAGTAGTCTAGCACTAATACAGGTCTTTGAGTTGCATTTTAAATTTAAATTTTAAAACTTCCCTCTGCTTTGTCCCTTATTTTAGAGGGTGCCCTGGCCCAATTTGAAGCACATGCTAATTCACTGGACTGCTTTTGACTATGCTACTCTTTGTCCTAGGTTCATAATTAGGGGGAAAAACTTGGGCTTGATGGGTATTGACACATCTCTCTTTTTTTGTAATAAATTCATTAGGTTAATAGCCACTTCTATTGTGTTTAAGCCTTGGACATGCTAGTGTGATTTATCTAGTGTCCCTGTGAGGTGAATGCAGACTCTGAAAGGAATGAGAGTGTAGCCCATAGAACTATATTTCTAAAAGAGAGAATTTTCATTCCTGTGAGAAAGCCAGTTGTTGACTCAGATGCAGCTTTGGCTCCTTATAAAATAATATTCAAATTAGGCAGATGAATTAAGACTCAATCTGATGGAAGTTTTCTCTTGGTTTGATTGATAGGTATATACACCTGCATGTATGTACCTAACAAAGTACCTAATATTTTGAGTGACTATTCGGTGATGGACAGTACACTAAGTATTTTTGTATATGTCATCTCACTGAGTTTAGTATGCAAAATAGCCATAATACAGTTATTCTTATTCCTCCTTACAGATAAGGAAACCGAGACGGCACCTTTTCTATTTAAAAATAGCTAGTAACTAGAGGACTCAGTTGAAACCTAGATCCAGCTCATTCTCAAGCCTATGATTTTTATACAGTGTTACTCTAAGGCAAGTCAGTTTTTAGGGGACAGGTTACTTGCTATTATAAGAAGCAACTCACCACAACTGATCTCCCAGCAGTAGTCTTCCTGTGTTCCATTTCCAATTATTGCTCTTATGCCCTAATTTTTGTTGTCTACTCTGCCCCTTTTCACTCTGTTTATCACTTTCTTCTTACTAGTTTTCTCCATTGGCCTCAAATCATAATTTTTCCTGGTTTACATCTCCATGATGAGTCACTCATTGTGCTCCTTGGTGAGCTTTTGTTCCTTCATTTGCCTTTAAATTTAAACATTTCCCAGGTTTCTGTTATTCTTGCACCTTTAGACTGGGTGGTCTCAGTCTTTTGAGGTTTTATCTATTACACAATTGCTCATGGCAATTCTGTACTCCCACCCTAGACTTCTTTCTAGAGTTCTGGTGCATACGTTCAGCTTTCTACTGTGCATTGTGCTCTGATTTCCCATATGTTTCTCAAATTAAAAAAAAAAATGCTAAACTCTAATGCTAAACTCAGTATCCTGTAAAACCCATTTTTCCTCTTGTGTTTGCTAGCTCAGTAATAGGAATCACCATCCACCTATGCACCCAGGCAGAAACTGGGAAGTTAACTCCTGTTCAGGTTGGTTGATCTGACCCTTATCATCCCCATCTCTCTGCTTTATTTATTATTTTCTCATCTGGATTTTGCTGGAGTCTAACTGGGGTCCTTGACTGCAGCCTCTCCTCTGTCCCTCTCCACTTCGATGCCAACTTTTCATGTAGCTACATCCATAGTCCTATTCCTAGAAAGAAAACCTATATATGTCACTTGTTTCCATAAAAGTTGGAGTAGTTTTGTTGTTGTTTTTGCTTTTCTAATACACAAAGAATATGTGGCCTTCATAACCTGAAATCTGTCTGCTTTTCTAGCCCTATATGTATTTTTCCCCTCCTGGAATTAGGGTCCCTTCCTTTGTAGTCCCATACCTGTCTGACACATTTTTATTGCTTATTTACCTGTCTCCCTCCTCAAGCATTTTATCTCTATATCCTTAATGCCTAGTCTACTATCTGGCATACAGTAGGTGCTCATTAAGTGAACTATCTTTGAGTAATGGTTTACTACTTCAGAAGAATACATCTTTGAGACAATCAAATGGCTTTATAAAAGCCATTTATAAAGTTATATAATCCAATCACTGTATTTAGCTACCTCTTCCTCTTTGCTTTTTTCAAACAATGGAAAAAACAATGAGCAGCCTATAAAATCAGTGACATTGTTCATTGGTCAAAGTTCTGGAGGACTTATCAAATAGGAAATGATTCAGAACTTGATTTTATTTCATACATGGCAAAAGTATGGAGAAAACTCTTAGTGTTGGATAAAAGTCATTGTGAAAACCTGTGGAAGTCTGTATTTATGGATTATGTCAAGAGATGCTGTCATCTTTCTGGGAACATTGGAGGAGTTTTGACAAGAATCCAGTTGTAGATGAACCCAGTCTTTTATTTCTCCTCATTTCTGGAAAAATAATAAGGATATGTTGGCCAGGAAAATTTAGAATAGGGAACATGGCAAAAGCTTGTATTAATAGGAAGTATGCTTTTCACCTTGTTCTTCTTCAGTAATAGATACATTCCTTTCCAACCCTAGTATACCACAGTTAACATAGGAACTTTGAAAGTAACCCTGCTTTGAAATTGCTTAATGCTTATCTTTACTTTGACTATAATTTGGCTACTATGTGAGCAGAATGTCTGCCTCAGTTGGCTATGAGAATATAATCCTATTGTTCATAGGTGATACTCCTAAGTATGGTGAAAATTTGGAAATATGTCAGTATCTGTAAAACTCTTCATTCTCATTTAATTTACATATCTTTTGTAAAAAAAAAAAAATAGAGGAGTGAATGCCCAATTGTTTGTTTGTTTCTTTTTTGTAATGTCATAATGATCACAGTAGGGATCAGATCAACCTGACCAGAGTGCTTCTAAATCATGGGCTATTTGAGTTGGAGGGACGCTGTGAAGTCATTTAAAGTGTATTTTTTCAAGGCTCAATTGCCAAGTGGGCTGTTAATTTCCTTCTTTTCCATGGTCCTAGTTTTGTTCTCAAATTTGAGCCAGCTTTCTCATTCAGTGGGGGCCATCATCTGCCCCTACTACACATAAACATCTTCAAATGTGAATTTTTGAAGACAGTCTACCCTTCGTCTTGGAAGGCCAATTTCACAGTTAAAGGTCTTTGTCTCCTACTTCCCCAGCACCCTGTGTGATATCTCTCACTAGGTGCCAGCAGCTAGATAGAATTCATTGAGGAGTGTGGTTGACTGATTAACACGTTGTGAGAGGGTTTCATGTCTGTGGTTTACAAAATCTCGGGCCAGTAAAGGGAATTACTGTTAGTTGTAAAGAAAATATGACGCCCTCAAAGAGAGCTGCTTTTCAGGCCCAAAGCATAACTTAGAAATCATTTGTTTGAGGTTAATATATGTTACGGAGACATGAAGAGTTTTCTGAAATTACTCAAAAAATGTAGATTTTCTCTTTGTATAAAACAAGAACCAATAGATACTATAGGATTTGCTTGTAGATTTCTATTTGACCATTGAATGTGTATCTAAATATATTTAGGTAAATGTTGGTGAATTTAAATCCCTTAACAACAATAAAACCCTATCCATTTTGACCACAGAAATTGGTTTAATAAGCAATGCATTTAATCATAGAAAAGTTTCTCCCTTTCACAGGGAGGGGGGTAAGGAGAGTATAAATAAATAATTTCACTCATTTGGAATGGATTGTAATTATTTTGATTGATTTTGTTTTCATAAATTATGAATGGTAACAGATCCAATTTAAGTCTAGGAAATGGTGAATTACCAGTAATTCTACTAATTAGATTTTAAGATCTACCCCAAGTATTATCAATTTCAGTTTGCTTGTAATTTTGTGATGAATTAGGATATAATCCAGGGAGACCCTTTCTAAACAGATCCGTTTTGTTTTGCTTCATACTGGCCATTATAATTTTTTGTTTGTTTGTTTTAGAAAAACCTAAACCAGGAGATAAATATGCTACAATTTGCTACTGCTCAACCTGAGTATATATCGTAACTTTATTTCCTTCATAATCAAATGCAGTTTAATTTGGACTTAAATATTTGTTCATTACACGGTACTCTTGGCTTTATTTTTTCTGGCATAATTTTAATGTCAGTTTTGTTTTTAAGGCAGGCACTCGGTAGATTGTGTTTTGAAAGAATGAGTGACATGTGAAGCAAAAATTATGGAAATCTGTGGCTGGATGTCTTTCAGAGGTCATTCAGTCATTGTCCTCATTTTACAGACATGAAAGCAGATCTCCAGAAAGTAAGAGGACAAAGAGAACTGAAGGCTGGCTTGAGTTCATAGATGGACTCCTCCTCGAGTGTAGTGTCAAAGGTTGGTTTGTATCTTGTGGCTAGAGATCCTTTCCTACGTTCCTAGTCAGCTTTCTCTCTCATCCTGCTGGGCCACATCCCCAAACACGACCTCATTCTTTATGCCCTAATCCTGTCTAGCTCACCCCTCCCTCTCTCCTAAGGAATGATCTTCCTCCTTCCATCCCTTCCCAGAGACTAACGTGCCAGGCAGGACCACCTCAGCTTCTTGCTCCCATACCTGTGAGTATAGCTCTTTGTGCACTCACACTCACCTCTTCTCCTCAGACATGGGGAAAGGGGCACCCCTACCCTTGTTTTACCACATTAACCCCTGTGTTCTCCAGGCCTTGGGCCTTGCTCCCCCAGTTAGTCCCACTCTTACATAATTCAGAGGCATCCTATAAAGGCATCCTCTCTCTATAACTTACCCAACTACAGCACTTAAGTATCTCCTTGGGCCTCAAACAGACCTAAAACACAGAGCTCCTGGTGAAATACTTGTATCCAGTAAGTCTAAAGATTTAAATTTGTTCTTTATTTGACTAAAAGCTGTGACTACGTTTACACCTGCTGTTGGGGTTGCTTTTTGTTCAAGTGAAGAATAAAGCATGCCATGGGAATAGACCAATTTTGGAAAATGATATGAAGAATATTTAAGTTCTCTAAACATCCTGGTTACCACTGAGTGTGGCTCTTTTCTAAAATCTGCCCTTAACGGGTCACTCCAGGGAAGGATGGCTTGTCACAATTGAAGAAATTACTCTCATTTGCTTGTTCCCCCCAATAAACGTGCCATTTCATCTTTTAATGATTTTTTCTTTTTTTTCTTTTTTTTTTTTTTTGCTATTAGACTGCAAAGGTGGAATGCCACAGACCTTTGTCATGGGTAGATTATATGCCAGTAGACACAAAGGAGTCATTTTGGATTATATTTGGGTTCCTCTCCTTCTTTGGGAATATAATAGAGATTGTGATAAATTTAGCTACATTGTTAGGACTTGTTAATTCTACCAGAAAGCTGAATCATATTTTGATGGGCACTTCTTGAGAGTAGCAAAACAAAATGAGAATAATCAGTTTAATATTTTATTGTCGCTGTTGTTAAGGCACTTAGGAAATCAAGAAGGTTGACCACCTCGCTAGTGCACCAATTTCTTTAAGGAAGTTATAGTAACTTAAAGTAGAGATGGCATTATGTTTTAGGACTAGCTTTTATTTTTTTCAAGTTTGTTTGTTTTGAGAGAGAGCACACGTGCAAGAGCGCGCAAGCTGGGGTGGGGCAGAGAGAGAGAATCCAAAGCCGGCACTGACAGTGCAGAGCCCAGGGTGGGGCTTGATCTCACAAATCATGAGATCATGACCTGAGCTGAAATCAAGAGCCAGAAGCTTAACTGACTGAGCTATCTGGGTGCCCCTAAGACTACCTTGTATATCTGGTTCTTTGTCCTTCCTATTTGAGTAAAACTAATGTAGGTGGGACAATGATAACCTGAAAACAGAAAATTCTCCAAGCTGATGATTAGAGTTATACTCTATGCTGATGTAATCAAAGGTATACAGTGAATTATTTCAATGTTGTGAGTATTCATAGGACCTGATCTGGGTGTGTTGATTGTATCATCTCTCTTGTCTCAGACCTTCGTGGATCACCCTCATTTTTCCTCTCTACTGACAGTCTTCCATGTCTTATGTGAATGAAAGAAATACTCCCCTTTCATTCTCTTTAACTCTAGCTCTATTACATTCAGGAAAGGAAGGCCTGCAGTTTAGAATTTGATTTTTTCTGTCAGTTTGTGGCGAGTCCTGTCTTTCAATCTCCTGGCTCAGAGTTGGAGCTTCATAGTTCGTACTTCAGTTTTTTCTAGACACTAATTCCAATTTTATCTCGTGTTCCTTCATTTCATTTTTTTTTTACCTTGTAGAAGAGAGTACAATAAGAAGAGCTAATGACCACTCATTCCTAATTTTCCAATTCATAAAACGGTTCTCTAATTAGACTATCCACCAGATTCTTCTCTCATCCATGGAATAGAAATATGGTTTTGTTACTTAAATGATTTTACTTAAAAAAAATCCATAGCTGCTTCTCGTTATTCTTACTATTTCTTTGTTTTGTTTTGTTTTACTGTATTTTATGTTTATTTTATGTTTATTTTTGAGAGAGAGACAGAGCATGAGCAGGGGGAGGAGGTGGGGAGGAGAGAGAGGGAGACACAGATGTGAAGCAGGTTCCAAGCTCAGAGCCTGATGCAGGGCTCAAATTCATGAACGGTGAGATCATGACCTGAGCTGAAGTCGGACGCTTAACTGACTGAGCCACCCAGATGCCCTGATTCTTGCTATTTCTTATACAGATGAAATAGGCAAAACACAAGCATGAGTTATAATCCTACTTAATATTCACTGTTATCCTGATAATTCATGTTAAAGAACACCTATGATAAGCAACACTCATGAAATGTTTTGGGGGTGAGGAAATATTGTAAAAGTAAAACAGTCAAAAACAATATTTTGTTCTTGCTCTTTTTCTATTTAAAGGGAAGAATCCCACCAAAGGGGGAAGGAATAAGTCAGATCATAAAACCTTGTCTTTTGAGTTTCCATGTTAGAATGATCTGTTAATGATAATTCTCAAATGTCATGACAGGTTCATGGTGCTTGGGATGGATGGTAAAGGTATCAGCTTTATAATCAGATAAAAACTCAGTTTGACCACATCTAGGTATTGATCTTAAAACACAAATATGAATAATAAGCTGTTCCCGATGATAAATTAAAAATGTAAGAATATATATAAATAAGCAGTAGCAACTTAACCACGAAACCAAGTGATGAATCTGATTGAGTGAGTGCGAACCAGGAGTAAGGGAGGAGGAAGCATGGAACACAGGGACACCGTGAGTGAACTGAAAGGGTCACATAGTTTGAGAACCAAAAGCATGCATGGTTATTTTGTTGGCCCTGGGATCCTCAGTGCATGGCCATTTACCTTGTATATAAATGTTTTCCAAAGACTATTATCTGTTTTTCACATCTCTTTATCCCCAACACTGCTTTTCTCCTAAGGAATAACCTTAGTTCTTTTATTATGTGAAAAGATCCTTAGATCCTCATGTTTGTATCTTAAGAGATTGAACTTAGATTTTTTTGAATATCTAGTTATGATTTATTGGCATATACTTAAATGAGCTAAACAAATCTTTACAAGAAGAACCCATTTCTACCTGTTAAACTCTTTTTGGCGGGGAGGAGGTTAAGGTCAGCCAGCATTCAGGTTGGTCTTGTGATTCTAAATTACTACGCAAGTCCCCAACTGGCCCTAAAATAATGATGAATCTGACCATACACTTCTATATTGAGCAGCAGGACTCAAATTAAGTTTATGTTTTCTCCTAAGTTAAATCAAAGTTCTAACTGAAGGAGGGAGGAAGAGGTTAGAGAGATTAGGTTCATATTTGGTATGTGCAGATAGGAGAGGAGAGGGGCCAAGACAAACTGTTCTTGGTCAGAAGCAGAGAAGAATAAACCTGAAATTGAATGGAGGTGAAATATCGTTGCGAAGTGAAATGTTACAGAGAGTGATCTGTTAATGATGATTCTCAAATTTAAAGTCTAGGTGATTGAAAGAATAGTAGGTGAGTATGTCTTCCATTCACATGAGACTTGGAAGACTGTCCGTGAGGCAGAGAGGGAAAATGAGGGTGATCCATGAAGGCCTGAGACAGTCAACATACCCAGGTCAGGTCCTATGAATACTCACAACATTGAAATAATGCACTGCGTACGTTTTATTACAATGGTAGAATAGTGGGTTGCCATTTAGAATCCTAACCAATTTCCACTTTTGGCAGGGCAGGGGTGGAGGGGTAGAAGTTATGTTTTTCCTTTTCAGAAACCTGCAGCAACTACATTTGCCTACTGACTGAAGTCGGTTCGTGTTTACTTCTAGTGATAATCCTGTGTTCATATATGTCCAGATAACCCTTTAAAGTTTTAAAGTATGTTCTAATTGAAGTATAACTGAGATACATTGTGTTATTTTCAAGTATACAAAATGCTTTGACGTTTGCGTAGTTGTGAAATGATCACCACAGTAAGTCTGTTTACCATCTATCACCACACAAAGCTACTTTTTTTTTTCTTAAGATGAGAGCTTTTAAGATCTACTTAAACGGTGTTATTGACTGTAGTCCCCTTGCTGGACATTACATCCCCATAACTTACTGAAGTGTTTTCAAACCCATTGCAGGGTGGATAGTAGTATTCTGCTTTTCAACGTGAAGCACACAGTACAAATCCATCTGGTATCGCTATCAGCCACCTGTGTAGCTTTCCCGCTTATTTTTCCTCCCGCTTGGAATACGATCCTGCCTTTCTTGTGTTTATCCCAGTGCTAGCAGTTCTTCAAGAGGCCCCGGAAAGTGCCACCTCCTTAGTGAAGGTTTTTCCAGTCATTCTCCGTAGGCAGCATTCTTTGTTCTTCTCTCTGCGTTGTCGTATTTCCTCAATAAAATATTATATTAATTGAATTTAATCCAATAGATCATTTATTTGAAGAAAACCCAGCTCTATAAGCTTTTATTTTTAAATCGCCTTGTTCCTTCCTTGTTTCTTTTTTGTTTGTTTGTTTGTTTGCTTTGGGATGTTTTGTGGTGGTGGTGGTGTTTGTTGTTGGCACCCTGTAAGCTTTTCTAATTGTCACATTGGTATTAGGAATCCGGACAAAGATTATAATAGGGTCTACTAGATACACAGACCAACTCTAGTCCGTCATTGTAAGATACATCCATTGTCACATACATTTAAGACAGTAACTCTTCAGAGAAGGAATTGTGCCCGTAAAATGCTGTTTATTTTTATATGTTCGCTATTCACAGTTTTAATACTGCATTTAAGAATTTTTCTGAGTTTAATGCAAAGTCAGAGGTGGTATTTGGACTTTTTCAGGTGTTCAGAATCTAAACCTGGTAAGTAACTGGCAATTTAACATTTCAGGTCATTGTAATACCAAGTGTGACGTCATGGTTTTATGTGCCAAATTAATTTTCCTCCAGTATACTTTTTTTTCCGTGTAAGAAGTTAGGGACCTCTATTTCTATTCGAAAGTAGTGGACTTTGAAATTCAGACATCTTTTTATCCTAAAACAATGCTGAGAAATAGTGGTGGAATCTATCTTATCACAGGACTTCTTGGCTCGTGGGCTTAGCAACAATCATGAGGAGTCCCTGCTTGCCTTGAGAGCAAGGAGAGAAGTTTTGGAAATACACAGTATTTGATAAAAGGTAATGGAGCAGAAAGCTCAGCTCATCTGGAATTGAAAATAAACTACCTGCTAGTAGTTTGACAGAAAGAAAGAGAGTTGGCTTTAAAAATGGCTCTGTCCTCTGCTTTGTTTTAAGCTAGACATATTTGAATCAAAGGCCTAAGTAAAGAGAAGAATTTTTAACAAGTGGAAGAAAGGCATCTTTCCGTTTAGAAAAGTAGCATGTGTTAAGACTTCACGGTGTTGGTATTTCTGCCTCTCTCTTTAACATCCTAGATGTTTTAATTAGAAATTAACCCTGGGAGAAGCTTTTTGCCTACTTTAGTGTTGATTGTCTCATAGTTACATTGTAAAGACACGCTGTGCTTCAGAAGCCAAGAAATACAAGTGTAGTGAGTACAATTCTACTTTCTACACCATTGTTTCAGATTTCCTTCAAGTTCAATATAGAACCAGATGGATTACATGCAGAGCATGATAAAGTTGATTGATTGAGCAGCTTGCCAGGACCTGAAAGGTCATATTTTCACCTTGTTTCATTGAAATTAGGTAGGCACACAGTCTAAGTGATTTCAATCAAATCATGATGAAATGTTAAAATTGTTACCTTGGACGTATTTAATAACAGTTAAACATTGCCTAGTTTCACTTTGTCACAATCACTCATGGCATTTTGTTAGATTTTTTTTTTAAATGTATAGACTCATCAGCTCAATAAAAATGTTCTTTTAATTGGTAAACAAAATAGCCCAAGGACATCAAAACAAAAATTTTAGTTTTTTAATGGAAATAATGGAGCATAGTGTGTTAAAAACTGATTTGAAAAGGTAACTGATTTGAGAATGACATAATTCATGTGAGAGAGCTGCTTTTAAAGAAGATAAACCTGAACCCTTGCATTTAACACTGTATGCTATGATGTGTGGATTATTAATGGTCTGTGCACACACAGGTATGATTTAACTAGATTTTACTAGAAGGGGTAGATTTAATTAGAGGAGTTGGTGTCTGAAAAGGTACTAGGGATATTTGAGAAATGGAGGAAACTTGAGGAACTCCCCCCGCTGACCTGCCACCTTGCCTTCCTTCCTTTTAGCAAATTCCTTTCCCACAAGAAGCACGAATGATAGAAAGTGCACAACGTGTTTATTTCTTTCTTTTCCCTTTCCAGCCTTCAGCCACAACAGCAGCCTTCTCTCATGACTGCCCACTTGATCAGGGCTCTCTGGCCTCCTTTTGTGAAGAGTCCCTCAGAGACCCAGGATCCAAGGCCTCCAACCATAGTATACAGCCTGGTTCCAACTCCTCCTATGCCTTCCTTTTTCCTAGTGTTCGTCTCTGTGAATTTTCTTGATGATTGGTCATACTTCTTGAGAAAATAATAAGGTAAAGAGCCTAGTGCAATGGCAAGCACAGAGTAAGGGCTCTTCTACTTTCCATAATTATTGTGGCCACTACCAACCATCACCAATGGACAGCACTCTCTGCTGTCTACTCCAGAGGAGCTACTTGAATAGGGGAGATCCTCACTCAAGACTAGTCCCATGGCCAGCATCTTTAAGGGGAAGGAGGCAACAAGGGCCATCTCTGGTTGGATACCAAGGATTGGCCTAGTAAGGCTGGTTTCTGAAGTATACTCCTAACATTCTGCCACCAAACTCTTGGGCCTTATTTCAAAGAACTATAAAGTAGATTTAATAAGTATGGGACTTGACATTACCTACTTCTCAATTTGCTAATAGTACTGACTCCTCTGTAGAGTTTTCCTATGGAATCCTATTGTCATTTTTACAGTAGAGTTTTCTACCTATGGACGTGGCTGTTGCTTTTGTATGGTAACAGATTGTCTTTTCTGTGATATTTACTAAAAGCAAGGTATTTAAAATTGTTTTCTCAGGTTATAATAGCAAATAAAGTAAAGGCTAAACTTTATTGTGCCAGACTTTGTTTTCAGTGCCCTACATGTGTTGGCTCACTTCTCAGAACAGTCCTAGTAAGGGAATACTATTTTTATACACTTGGAAAAGTGAGGTACAGAGAAATGAATAACTCACTCAAGGTAAATCATGGAGCCAGATGCAAACCTGAGCAGTGAGGCCTTGAAGCCCAAGTCTGATATCTTCTACAACTGCCTTTATTTTGTTTTCCTACTTGACATATTGAAAGTAGACCCTATATATTGGCTCTCTGATGGTCTGTCATTAAATTATGTTGACACTCTGAATTATTTCCTTTATTAAGGGCATTTCAAGGAGTAGTGCATCTTAAGTATGTATGTATGTATATGTCCATATGTTTATTGAGAGAGAGAATGTGAGCATGGGCGGGGCAGAGAGAGAGAGAGAGAGAGAGAGAGAGAGAGAGAGAGAGAGAATGAATCCCAAGCAGGCTCCATGCTATCAGCACAGAGCCTGACACAGAACTTGATTTCAGGCTGCCCCAAGAGTATTGCATTTTAGAGGTACACACATACATACACACACACACACACACACATTTATTGGTGTATCCCTTAGAGTATATTATGTCGGGGAAACATAATACCGTTTTTGAGAAGTCATTGCATTTCCCATTCTTTTTCCTTTTTCAATTTTTTATTTAAATTCTAGTTGGTTAACATACACTGCAGTATTGGTTTCAGGAGTAGAATTCAGTGCTTCATCACCTACATACAACATCCAGTGCTCATCACAAGTGTCATTTCCCATTCTTGAGGCTCATTTTCAGTCATTTGAAATTCTTTTCTTTTTTTTTTAATATATGAAATTTATTGTCAAATTGGTTTCCATACAACACCCAGCGCTCATCCCAAAAGATGCCCTCTTCAATACCCATCACCTCCCCTCCCCTCCCTCCCACCCCCCATCAACCCTCAGTTTATAGCAGCACTCTCAACAATAGCCAAATTGTGGAAAGAGCCTAAATGTCCATCAACTGATGAATGGATTAAAAAATTGTGGTTTATATACACAATGGAGTACTACATGGCAATGAGAAAGAATGAAATATGGCCCTTTGTAGCAACGTGGATGGAACTGGAGAGTGTGATGCTAAGTGAAATAAGCCATACAGAGAAAGACAGATACCATATGTTTTCACTCTTATGTGGATCCTGAGAAAGTTATCAATCATTTGAAATTAAAGAGGCCTACCTGTCTAAAAGAATGTAAAGGATGAGTTGAGTACACAGTCTCCTTTTTATATCTGATAGACACCAGTGACAGGATAGGTTTTAATTTGTGGACACCAGGACCATTTCAACCACTTTGAATACCTGGAAATAAAAATTGCCAGGTCAGAATTGTCCCTCTGGTCTTGTTTTTTGTAGTTGTGTGAAATAGAATAATTCAAACTGAGAGGAGAATCTGTCTAGGTGGAAAGTCCTATAGTAAAACCTCCGCATGAGAGTCCTCAACATGGAGCCAAAAGTGATGTTTCCACTTCAGATATAATTGCTATTCTATTTCAGAAAAATGCAGAGATGAAATAAAAACAATAACTAAAATAAATCCCCCAAACTTACAATGTAATGATTGCCTACCATACATGTGATACGTGGCTATGTGCCTTGTATACGTCTGGCCCAGTCACCTCATTTTACAGATGAGATGAGAAAACTGAGGTTCCTGGAGCTTAAGTGATCTGACTGAGGTCATTTAGCCAATGCCTTTGCAAGATCTATCTATGCCCTTTATCTCCCCATCCACTGTGATTTTGAAGGACTCCCCAAGGGAAGTTCAACTATTTGTGCAGAGCACTGGTAATGGAATCGCATGTGTTACAGACTCTTAGTACTTTGGCCAGTACAGGTATTTGCATTCATATTCTGGGCATTGTCAACACTTCTTATTGATCATGTTTAGCGATAGATGTTAGAAGGCTGTTAAGAGAGTTAGTGGGTTTAAAAATTCTCTCTCATTTTCTGTCCAAAAGAGACACATTTGTAATATCTGACTTAGGAAGGTGAAGAATTGTTTGGGATGGGTAATTGCCAGCTTGACATTTGTTATTATGACTTTGTCATTTTTACCCCGTAGTTTATGAAATCTGCTATTGTATATTGCCCAAAGGCTTTAAAAAATCAATGGTTGCATTTTAAAGCATATAGAATAAAATAAATTAAATGCCACAATTCACATTGTATAATTTTAAGACTTTGGGGAATCTGAGCATACCAAGGTCAGGCTATTCCTGGAGTATTAAGAATACTAGAAGATATTGCTTCCAGCTCATTGTACTTTCTCTATATTTTATGGTGTGAATTTTACTACATAAATGTACAAATGAGAATATATTAAGTGAATATATACAGGTAGAAGATTTTTTAAACTTAATGTGCTGAGGTTGTGTCACCAGCATTTAAGGGTCTTGACTTATGAGAGGCCCATAGACATCTGTTGTCCTTTCTGTCATCTCATCAAAGTGTAGAAAAGAGAATTAAGAACAGGGAGGAGCTATGTTTGTTAGAGTTGAAAGATTTTTGTAGGCGCTCCAAATGCTTATGAAATCTCAACCATGAAATTAAGCTTTTTTTTTATATGCCTTTATAATATAAGCCAACATTCTTCTTCATGAAGGTAAGATAGATTTTACTGACATATTCTACTGGAGTTTGTTTCACTAAATAAAAATTTTCAAGATAATTTAAGATGGAAATAATTTAAAACACTTTTTAAAAATATATTTAAATGATTATTTCCCACCGACTAGATTGTAATCACCCTAAACTGGATTATGGGTTTCCAGAGGCCAAAATCTGCATGTCTAATTTGTCGTCATGCCACAAAACACTACACCCAGTGTGGAGCATGCACACAGGTGTGCTAGTGATACCTACTGAGATGAAATGAGCAAACTTGTGTTTCACAATTCGTGATCACTCTATGCAGACATGATCTGGAGCCAGTCCACTTTCGTTCATAGCTGTGAAGAATTTAGCACTTACTTACCCATTCAACAAGTTGCCTTTGAGATAGCATAAAAAATTTGAGATAGCATAAAAAATTAAAACATGACTCTCATATTCTTGATGGTTCTTTTCTCCAGATGCTAAGTTTCAGAATGCCTTGGGATAAGAGACTTGCCCAAAGAGAGGTGTATGTTAGGCGAACTTGGCCCAGATGATTTAAACTCCCAGTGACTTTTATAAATCTAGCACCTTCTCCTGCTTGTCTAAGGGACAGTGGTGCCTGGCCTGAGGACTGCGTGCCAGCAGTTGGGTGATCCCAAGTCTTTGAATTCATTTGTCTCATTGGTTCTTTTCCCTTCCCTTCCCTTCCCTTCCCTTCCCTTCCCTTCCCTTCCCTTCCCTTCCCTTCCCTTCCCTTCCCTTCCCTTCCCTTCCCTTCCCTTCCCTTCCCTTCCCTTCCCTTCCCTTCCCTTCCCTTCCCTTCCCTTCCCTTCCCTTCCCTTCCCTTCCCTTCCCTTCCCTTCCCTTCCCTTCCCTTCCCTTCCCTTCCCTTCCCTTCCCTTCCCTTCCCTTCCCTTCCCTTCCCTTCCCTTCCCTTCCCTTCCCTTCCCTTCCCTTCCCTTCCCTTTTTTTATATGCCTTTCTATTATAAGCCATATTTACTGTCCTGTCCTGCTTCCCTTTGCTCTCCTTTCCTCTCCCTTATTTTCCTTCCTCTTCATGTAGTTATTTTCCCCCCAGCTTTATTGAGTTATAATTGGCAAATAAAATTGTAAGATATTTAAAGTGTACAGTGCAGTCATTTGATATACATTGTGAAAGGATTCCTCCCATTGAATTACCACATCTGTCACCTCCTGTATTTACTGTGTGTGTGTGTGTGTGTGTGTGTGTGTGTGTGAGAGAGAGAGAGAGAGAGAGAGAGAAAGCATTTAAGTTCTACTCTCCATATCCATTTTACAAAAGTGTTATCAGCTATAGTTACGATGATGTACATTAGATCCTCAGACCTGCCTCCTCTTATAACTGGAAGTTTATATACTCTTACCAACCTCTCAATTTCCTCCACTCCCAGCCGCTTTTGTACTCCCTGTTTCTTATAAATTTAACCTTGTTTTTGTTTTTCAGAGTGCTCTCCAATTTGTTTACAAACAGGAGGTTCTTCTTTTTTTTTAAAGGCTGAATACTATTCTAGTGTGTGTGTGTGTGTGTGTGTGTGTGTGTGCGCGCGCACGTGCATGTGTGAATATATTGCATTTTAAAAATTCATTCATCAAAGGACACTGAGGTTATTTCCATATCTTGGCTGTTGTGAATAATGCTGTAATAAACATGAGAGTAGAGCTATGTCTTTGAGATGATGGTTTCATTTCCTTTGGATACATACCCAGAAGTGGAATCATTGGATCATATGGTAGTTCTGTTTTTAATTTCTTGAAGAGCCTCCACACTATTGCCCATAGTGACTGTACCAATTTATATTCCTGCTCAATAGTGTGCAAATGTTCTTTTTTAATTTTTTTTACAAGTTTATTTATTTATTTTGAGAAGGACAGAGAATCTCAAGTAGGCTCTGCACTATCAGCATGAACCCCGACATGGTGCTTAAACCTACGAACCAATCATGAGATCATGATCTGAGCTGAAATCGAGAGTAGGAGGCTTAACTGACTGAGTCACCCAGGCAGCCTGCAAATGTTCTTTTATGTCCATAGCATTTGCTGTTTCTTTTTGATACTAGCTATCCTAACAGGCATGAGATGGTATCTCACGGCAATGTGTTTTTTTTTTTTTTTTTTTAATGTTTACTTATTTTTGAGAAAGAGATTGACAGAGTGTGAGCAGGGGAAGGGCAGACAAAGCGGGAGACATGGAATCAGAAACAGACTCCAGGCTCTGAGCTGTCAGCACAGAGCCCGACGGGGGGCTGAAACCCACAAACTGTGAGATCACAACCTGAGCTGAAGTCAGACACTCAACCGACTGAGCCACCCAGGTGCCCCTCACTGTAGTTTTAATTTGCATTTCCCTGATGATTAGTGATGTTGGGCATCTTTTCATGTACCTGTTGGCCAGTCGTATGTCATCTTTGGGAAAATGTCTATTTGGGTCCTTTGTCCATTTGTTAGTTTGGTTATTTGGGTTTTTGCTTTTGAGTTATATGAGTTACTTGTATATTTTGGATATTAACCTCTTTGGGAAATGAGGTTTGCAAGTACTTTCTCCCATTCTATAGATTGACTTTTCATTCTGTTTGTGGTTTCCTGTACAGACGTTTTTTAGTTTATGTAGTAGTCTCACTTGCTTGTTTTTGCTTCTGTTGCCTTTGCTTTCAGTGTCAAATACAAAAACTCATTGCCAAGACCAGTCTCAGAGTGCTTACCCCCTGTGTCATCCTCTAGGAGTTTTATGGTTTCAGGTATTACATTCAAATCTTCAGTTCATTTTGGTTGGTTTTTGTGTACAGAGTAAGATAGTGGTCCAGTTTCATTCTTTTGCACATGGCTGTTCAGTCTTCTCAGCACCATTCATTGAAGCAACTGTCTTTCCCCATTGTATATTCTTGGCTCCTTTGTCAAGAATTGACCATACATGTATGGTTTTATTTCTGGACTTGCGATTATTTTTCATTGATCTGTGTGTCTGTTTTTATTCCAGTACCGTACTGTTTTGATTACTATAGTTTTGCAATATAGTTTGAATTCAGGAAGTGGGATGCCTCTACCTTTGTTCTTTCTCAAGATTGTTTTGGTTACACATGAGGTGTGTTGTGGTTCCATAGAAATTTTAAGATTGGTTTTCTATTTTCATGAAAAAAAAAATGTCAGTGGAATTTTGATGGGGATTGCACTGAATTTGTGGAGCACTTTGGGTAGTGTGGGCATTTTAACTATATTAACTCTTCTAATCTATGAGCATGAAATATCTCGCCATTTATGTGTGTCTTCTTCAATTTCTTGCACCAATATTTTATAGTTTTTAGTATACAGATATTTCACCTCCTCAGTAAAATTTTTCCTAAATATTTGATTCTTTTTTTATGTCATTGTTAATGGGATTGTTTTCTTAATTTCTCTTTTTAATAGTTTATTAGAATATAGAAACACAACTTTTTTATTGCCTTTTTTTATACTGACTTTTATATCCTTCAATTTACTGAATATATTTGTTCTAAGGGTTTTTTTTTTGGTGGTGTTTTAGGGTTTTTTATAGAGAATATCATGTCATCTATAAATAGACAATTTAATGTTTTCCTTTCTTATCTGGATGTCTTTTTTTTTTCTTGCCTAATTGCTCTGGCTAGGATTTTCAGACTGTGCTCAATAAAAGAGATGAGAGTAAGCTTCCTTGTCTTGTTCCTGACCTTAGAGGAAATACTTTCAGCTCATTGCCATTGACTATGTTGTTAGCTATGGCCTTGCCAGATATGGGCTTTATTGTGCTGAGATATGTTCCCTTTCTACCCACTTTGTTGAGAGTTTACCATGAAAGGGTGGTGAATTTTGTTAGATGATTTTTCTGTACCGAGATACTGTTTATATGGTGTATAACATTGATTTGCGAATGTTAAACCATGTCGTATCCCTGGAATAAATCTCACCAGATCATTTCAACGTACTGTTGAACTCAGTTTGCTAATGTTTTGTTGAGGATTTTTGCATTCTCTTAATAGAACTCTTAATGATGCCTTCCTTAGGTCAGACTCTTTGACTCCTTTCTTCATATGTTTTTGAGATACTATCTGTATGTACAATATTTTGTAAATAAAAGTAATAATATGGTAAGACATAGTTATATAAAATTGTCAAGTCTTTGAGGGGGTAGAAACCTTTATTCTTATGATTGCTTGTGGTTCATGTTGTCTTCATTGCTACATAATTGGCCTTGTCTTTGCTGTTTACTTGTAATGGATTTCTGTGTTTCTCTTTTGTATATAAATCTATATAAAATACATACAAAATATATATAATATATAAGATATTTTATATACATAATATTAAAGTATAATCTTTTACTGGTATACAGATTTGCTTTAGCTCTTTTTTTCTCTACCAGCTTTCCATCAGCAATTTATCAGTCAATTATGTTATGCCTATAACTGTAACAGAGCACTGTAGGAAAGCTCCTAAAATGTATTTGGTGTAGTCTCTATCTTCAAGGAGTTCAGGAAATAGAAGAATTTTCTGTTTTTTTCCCCTGCCAACCTAAATCATGGATATTAGAAAATTAAGGGTCGTTTGCATGTGTTTAAGTCAAAGGAGAACATTGATGTTCCCCATTAGAATATTTACTATCTCTCTGGGTCTTCCCCTCTCCTCCCACACCCCATCCCCACCTTCTCTCTCTCTCAGAGAAAGACAGGAGGAAATGAGTCCTGGAAAGGCCTTTGCCCCTGTAATTTACATCTTCTGTGCTTGATGTCCTTATGGATTGATGTAAAGTGAAAGGTCATGACAGACTAAGGTTTTCTTGAAGCACTGGTGGTGAACCTGGGATCTATTGCATTCACTTACCCAGTTGTCCCCCTGATTTCTAGGCTAGGCCTGGAAATGCCTAGTAAGACCTGAATGTGTAACCCCCTAGAAAAAAAAGTGACTGATTTTATCTAACATGTTCTATCCTAAAGTGCACTGAGAAATTTCAGCATAAAAATGGCTCAAATCTGCTGAATGCTTACTCACTGTCACGATTTAGTGAATGCTCTTGTGTTAAAGTTTAATCCACATAAAACTTTCTAAATTGTTATCTTATTGTATTCCTCTCTTTATGGATGAGGAAACAGGCATGGGCAGGTTTATCTTTCCCAAGACCTAATCTAGTGAAGTTTCAGACCTGGAATTTGAATTCAGTCCATGATGGGTCTTGAGCCCACTCTCTGAACCCCTGAATTAACTGCACTCTCCTTTGAGGGGACACTAACTGTTTGGATCCAGAGACACAAAAATAGATGACTTTATTTTGAGGGGTTCAAATGATTGACCTTAACATTTTGCAGTTTTAAGTTCCTGGCGCAGATAATTATTTATGAAAACGATTGAGGAAATGTGAAAAATATTTAGGCTGTTTGGAATAGTTTAAGGTAAAGAAGGGGCATGACTTACAAATGGCCTCAGATGTACAAAAGAATCACCTCAAATGCCAAAAACCTTTATTCATATTTTCATGTCTTTACCTTAAGGCATTAATACCTGTTAAAGTCCAAAATACCTTAGTAGATGGGAAGTATAGTGAAATAACATTCATTTAAGTAACAACTTGCAGAACTACACGAGTTACAGAGTGTCACAGACTTTCACAGAGGTGTCTTAGGTCTGGTTCTCTGGAAGCAGAGCCTGAGATGGGAGTCTTGTGCAAGTCCTAGAGACAGAGAAAAAGAGAGAGACTCGCAGTTGAAACTGGTGAGGCAAGTTGAGGACAGGGAAAGGACAGCCTTAGTCCGCTCCTAGGGGGGGCTCTGGAACAAGTATCCTCCATATGGTGGAGGAAAGGGGCTGGCCTTTTGTACACCAAGTAAGTCAGTTATTGACATGTCCCCCCACCACTCCCCTCTCCCCCAACCTGACTCCTGGTGGCTGAAAATAACTATCCGGAGGTTACAACTATGAATAATTGGCCGCTACATTCATGGCAGCTAGGGAGTGAGTGATGGATCCTATAAAAGGAAAGGTGGTGGGGAGGCATGCCAATGCCATCCACCACAAAAGAACAAAATGCCAAGAGAACAGAGAAGAAAAACATTTAAATTCTACCTAGTGAAGATGGAATTTTTAGTTATTAACAACTTAGTATGAATAAGGCACTCAGGAGTTAAATTTAGTACAGGGGTGTGTGTGCGTGTGTGTGTGTGTGTGTACGTGCCAGAAAAACACCATTAAATGGAAAATGGGGGAAAATGGGATTATCTACTTCAAAAACAGGTCTGGTATTTAATAAGTTTAATTATGTAGATTTTTATAATCATTCATCAGAATAGGAGTAAGTAATGTTGGTTTGATGGCTAGACGAGTTACATTTTTTCCCTCCCCTGGAAGACCATAATTTAAAACCAGCTTTGTATTTCTTTTGTTATTGTTGTTTAAATAGTAACTCTGTGGCCTTAGCCTATTAAGCACATGGCACAACCATGGGTTATCATTTGACAGGCTGCTATATAATTCAGATTGTCCTCTCTGTGCACATCACAGGTCAACCAGCTTGAGAGATGAATACCTTCCTGGAGGCCAAGGTAGGCAAGGGATAGAGATCACTGGAAATATACCCTGG
This sequence comes from Acinonyx jubatus, assembly GCF_027475565.1. Classification (NCBI taxonomy): domain Eukaryota; kingdom Metazoa; phylum Chordata; class Mammalia; order Carnivora; family Felidae; genus Acinonyx; species Acinonyx jubatus. The sequence goes on from NC_069386.1 coordinate 81,203,619, forward strand.
GAAGTTTTCCATCAGTCTTGTAGATAACATGCCTAGGAAAGGATAATCTTTCCACCAGCACTACTAGCATAGAGCTTTGGAGCACAAATACTTGTTGAAAAATACCTGATTTAAAAAATTCCTCCATTGTTAGCGAGCTCTACCATCTGGTTCCACACTTACCGGAGCACTATTAGCATAATTAAATTAGCACTTTCCTGTCTCACCTTCCTCTGTTCTGGCATGTACTGTAACTAATATATCTATTTGGGGAGACAATATTTTTGACAAGGTATTTATAAAATGAAGATAGGAACATTCCTTATTAATTTATTGTGAAATAAAGGATGAGCCCTTTAATGATCCTTAATGATTTTTCAAAGGGAAAGGAGAAGAAAAAACTCAAGCTGATTGTTATTACTGTGATGTTGTTCTGTTTTTTTTCTTTTTTTTTCCCCAAAACACGGATAAATCAAGTGACTGTAAATTTTCAACAATGAATAAGCTGATGAAGATCAAGGTGACGCCTTCAAGTAAGTGCTCATCAGATTCCAGACTTGGGACCACCCTCCTCGTATGGCACGCGTGATCTGTTTTTCTCCTGCCAGAAACCTTTTTCTCCCCCCCAATCCTGTTTGGCTTAGCATCTTAGACAAATCCTGATTTGAATCATGCACATTATTTTTTAATGTGATAATACGTAGCAGTTCTTTCTGAGACTCCGTATCCTTGCATTTTTTTTCCCCACAGGGAACACCAGCTTCTTGATCATAATACCCGTAATTATCACAGTAGGATATTTATGACCTTTGTTTCAACTATTTGGTTTGGCTAGAGCTTCAGGTTTTGTACCAGAGTCATAATCTTAAGTACCTTATAGAAGGACCAAATAAGAAATGAAAGTGAACTACATTTAATTTTTACAAGTGTTGACTTTGTTTCCTCAAATAAAACATCACTAGAACTCTGGCAGTTGTGACATAGCAGGAAGCGAACGGCGTTCATTCGAGGCAATTACTTGGGGAAAGGGAAAAAAAAGCTCTCTCAAAAGATAGTGATAACTGAAGATTACGGTAAAAAATTTTGCAATCACTCTACAACTTTATAAAGCAGGATTATTTCCAATTAAACTATCGTCTCGATTCTAATTCCTCCTGTTACCATGGGCCAATATTTCTACTTTGCAATTTCTCTGCAATTAAATTACTTCTTAGGTTCCTTCAATCACTGTTGCCACTTGTGAATCTCCCATTGGTCCTCCAGGGCTGGTCTCTGGCTGTGTTCAGGCTGTTGATTTTCTAAAAGCTGACTCGGTGGGTGTTGGGCATAGATGTGCTGCACTTGACTCCTTTGGGAGCATTTAACCCTGTGCATTGTCCCAACTTCCTGCTTCCCTAAACTTGCTCAGTCCCTCTCTTCCAGTGGTTTCTGGCTTAATTTTCTTTGCTTTGAAGTCTCCTGCTCATTCTCCCTTGCATTGGTCCTGGGCTCATTCTGTGCTGGCCTTCCTTAAATTGATGCCTCTCTCAGGCTTATTATGGCTCTTCTGTTCTCACTTTATACAGTATAGGAATTCAAAGCTTTGGAATCAAAAAAAAAAAAAAAAAAAAGAAAAAAAAAAGGTTTAAATCCTAACCTTGTGACTTGCTAGGTCTATAGCTTGGAGAAAGTTACATTTTCAGAGACTTTATTTTCTTACTTATAAATTAGAAGTTATAATATTTATTCCATCCTGAACAACAGCCTGTGAGTTACATGCTTTTTAAAAAAAAGTTATCTGCACAGTGATGGCATGTGAAATAAACTCATTAAAAATGGTCGTTTATGCTTTTATCTTTGAAAAAACACATCTATAGTCACAGGCTATAAGTGTATCAAGGCAGGGTTGGTACATGTTTTGTTCTATCTCAGCACTGGAATAAGTGTATGACACATAGTAGTCACTAGATGGTTGTTGAATGAATGAATATCCAAAGAAAAACGTTTCACTAAAATACTCCAAAATTCAATTAGCTGTGGTGATTTCTCAACCTAACTCTAAATCTCTCTGCATCTGTATTTCCAAGTTCTTACTCTGTATCCCTCTGGCCGCATGAAGGTGAACCTATCTGTGAGCCTGTTCTTTCCCCAAATTTTATCTTCTGTCCCTGTGGTAGCACCCATTAATCAGGTGTCATCCTATTCTCCCCTTCTCCCTCACCTCCCAGATCTAGCTAGTTCTCAGGTTCTAGTCATCTCTTCCCTTTTATTTCCACAGGCCTTGCCTGAGTTCAGAATTGCCCTTCTTTGTTTACTGTAGCATTAAAACTGGCCCCTTTTCAAAAAAAGAAAGAAAGAAAAAAAAAAAAAGAGGCACCTGGTGGCTCAGTCGGTTAAGCGTCTGACTTCAGCTCAGGTCATGATCTCAAAGTTCATGAGTTTGAGCCTCACCTCGGGCTCTGTGCCGACAGCTAGCTCAGAGCCTTGAAGTTGTCTTTGGATTCTGTGTCTCCTTTTCTCTCTGTCCCTCCCCCTGCTTGCGCTTTCTCTCTCTCTCTCTCTCAAAAATAAATAACAACATAAAAACAATTTTAAAAAGCTGGCCCCTTTTCTTAGTTATTTCATTTTTTAATATAATGTATTGTCAAATTGGCTTGCATACAGCACCCAGTGCTCATCCCAACAAGTGCCCTCCTCAATGCCCATCACCTATTTTCCCCTCTCTCCCACCCCCATCCACCCTCAGTTTGTTCTCTGTATTTAAGAGTCTCTTATGGTTTGCCTCCCTCCCTTTCTGTTTGTAACTATTTTTTTCCCCTTCCCTTCCCCCCATGGTCTTCTCTTAAGTTTCTCAAGATCCACATATGAGTGAAAACATATGATATCTGTCTTGCTCTGACTTATTTTTCTTAGCATAACACTCTCCAGTTGCATCCACATTGCTGAAAATGGCATGATTTTGTTCTTTCTCATTGCCAAGTAGTATTCCATTGTATATATAAATCACATCTTCTTTATCCATTCATCAGTTGATGGACATTTGGGCTCTTTCCATAATTTGGCTATTGTTCAAAGTGCTACTATAAACATTGGGGTACAAGTGCCCCTACGCATCAGCACTCCTGTATCCCTTGGGTAAATTCCTAGCAGTGCTATTGCTGGGTCACAGGGTAGATCTATTTTTAATTTTTTGAAGAACCTCCACACTGTTTTCCAGAGCGGCTGCACCAGTTTGCATTCCTACCAACAGTGCAAGAGGGTTCCCTTTTCTCCACATCCTCGCCAGCCTCTGTTGTTTCCTGAGTTGTTCATTTTAGCCACTCTGATGGGTGGTATCTCAGTGTGGTTTTGATTTGTATTTCCCTGATGATGAGTGACGTTGAGCATCGTTTCATGTGTCTGTTGGCCATCTGGATCTTATAGTTATTTCAGACAGCATTACCTGTGCCGTTCCTAGTGCAAACTTTATGAAACTCAAAATCATCCAAGTAGTACAAATGAAATAACTGAAGCCTCCATCAATCAGGGGATTGCACATATTCTCCCGGTTGGCCAGGGGCTGAGTTTAGAGTTTAGGTGGGTTCTAGTATTAGGCTTCCTGCTGCAAATGCCTGAGCAGCTCCATTTGGACCACAATGGCTCCCCATTACCAGATACATGGCAGGAATCCAGGAACTTTTTTTTAAGGGCCATATTTTTATGCAAGAAAAGTTGGAGGCACCTTTTCATTATTCTATCAGTTGAAGAAATGGAAACACTGCACAGTATTTAAGTCCTAGAAGCACAATTGTGGCAGTGCCTGTGCGAGTTCTAAGATCTGAATCATGAGTTTGCTTCTTTTCTCTTGACCCTCACTGCTTCTCTTTATTTACAAATGTGCATGTGAGGAAAAATGCTTCTCTCTAAAGATCTAAGGGTAAGAGTGAAAATAAGAATCCAGATAATAAAGTGTAGCTACAAAAGGGAGCCCACTTAGTTTGGAAAAACCATTACTGTATCAGAATGATGTATCTGCAAGTGACTTGCATGAACATATTTTATGAGCCCGCCAGCATGTTTTTTGTGGTTCCTGCAGCAGATACTGCTCTTTTATTACTCGTTAGCCACTTAAAATCCAGCCCAATTTTAACAGTACTAAAAGAGCAAGAAAATTTATTTTAAAGAAAAAGGCTACATTCTTCTAAAGCGGAGTCATAATATTAATACTTAAAATGCATAGCAACATGCTGGGAAAATGGGATAGTTATTTAGATATATTATAAAATGTAGCCCACCACTTTGATGTGATTCACTACTATTTCACCAAACCAATTTAACAGTATCCTGTAGAGAGGGAATAGTGCAATTAAAATTAGTAACAGAGGTTTTCACATGCATAGATCTAAATCAGGGTAGGTTGATAATGAATTAAGTAATTTCGCTTCCTTGTGAAGTCTAAGCCAAAAGTGAAGCAGCCAGGGTAGAATTCATGTTTAAGGGGCCTGTCTACAAACAGCATTGTGACTCGACTGCCAGTATTCCCTGGGTGTTTTCCTCCTTTTTTTTTTTTTATTTTTTCCTGTTGGTATTTGATGAAGGAATTTCGTATGTAGTCACAATAAATTAGGATAATGTGACTATTTGATCAAGTGGCCCCGTTTCACTAAAGGCCAAATCCTTTCAAAATATAATTTCACCAGTCTAATTTTTAAGAAATCAAAGCCACAAAACTACATGTGGATCTTTAGCTACTTCGATACTCTGTAACTTTTCAGTGTCAAAGCACACAGTGAAGTTACTCTCCTCTTTCAAGTACTTGGTTTCATATGAAAGCACCCAAGGGTGCCTACACTGGTTTCACCGTAGCGGATTGCTAAGGGGTTGACACCTGCAGCTTTGTGCTTTCCATCCTGAGGCTGACTAGGCCGGCAGCGGGGTGTGGGGTGCAGGCACTGTGTATTGATGACTGCCTTAGCCCTGGACCTAGGATTTGTTTATGATCATCATTTGCGGACTGAACGGAGGATTAATTTTCCCTGAGGAATTTGATAAAAGAGCTATGAATACACTGTTCCTATGGCTTGCAAAAAGTGTTACAGACATAATTACCAGGGGAACACAGGAGTGAGCATGGAGGTGAATGCAGTTATCACAACAATTAAAAGGAATTAATTTTTCTTCAGTCACCATGACTATCAGCTGGGTTTATGTACTATGTCCTACAGACCTTACCTGATTTCAAAAGTAACTACCAAACCAAACGTTTATTCTGATCCCCTGATCTCCCTGCTGTGAACAATGATGTTTATCCCCATGAATGCTATTCCAGTTTGGGGAAGTGATGTGGTTTATTAGAAACCTCATGGATTTCCAAGCCAGAAAAGCATTGATTCTAGGATGAACCTCCAGTTAATCATTTACTAACTCTGAGATCCTAGATAAGTAACTTATTTATTTATTTTTAATGAGCTTTATGTAGTTCCTTCATCTGTAAAATGAGCATAATAATGGTAATTAATTTCACAGGTTTTATTGTGAGGATCAGAGATAATGAACATAAAGGACTTGGCACGTAGAAAGTGCTTACAAATTATTATAAACATAAATTATGATTATTTTTGCATGTCTTACAATAAATGATAATATGATAGTAGGATGTTTGTTGGTAAACATATAAATATTCTTCTCCTAGAAAGTTTTGTTTGTTTCTTCTAGGTAGCGTTCTGGCCTTCTTTTTTTTTTATTAAAAAAATTTTTTTTTGATGTTTATTTATTATTGAGAGACAGAGACAGAGCATGAGTATTGGAGGGGCAGAGAGAGGTGGAGACACAGAATCTGAAGCAGGCTCCAGGCTCTGAGCTGTCAGCACAGAGCCTGACGCGGGGCTCGAACTCACAAACCATGAGACCATGACCTGAGCCGAAGTTGGACGCCCAACAAACTGAGCCACCCAGGCGCCCCAAGTTCTGGCCTTCTGAAAGAGTAGCTGGTAGAATGGAAAATGGCCACGTTTATTCCTTCATTAGTTGCATGCTTTTGGAAAGTCTATTATGTGCCAGGTATTTTGAATATAGAAGTGAAAATAACAAAGTAACACCTCCCTCAAGCTTATATTTTGTGTGAGGAGAAAGTAGGAAAATACACATGTAATGCCATGATCAATGCTACAAAGAAAAATGAAGCAGTGTGAGGGGCCAGAGAGCAATACGGGATGACATTTAGATAGTGTGCCAAGTATTTTTTTTCTTACAGAAAAAAAAAATCCAGAAACACAGAAATGCCAGCCATTAAAAACAACAACAACAACAACAACAATACTTGACTACTATTGTAGAGAATTACTTTATTCTCAGGGGACGTAATCAAGTAGGGAGGCATTGTGGTCAAATGGGAGAGGCATGGATGTTGGAAAGCAGGAAATCTTATTTCTAGTCCCAGCTCTGGCACTGATTAGCTGATACCATATGCAATTCACTTTTTCTGAGCTTCAATTTTTATTGGTAAAAACTACCAAGTACTGACTGAATGCCTACTATGTTCTAGGTACTTGGAATAGGGAAATGAATATAACAAATCCTTGCTTTCATGGAATTTAATTTTTGTCAGAGATCAATGAACAAATATACATACATTATCAGTGATGGATGCTAGAAAAATAAAAGGCAGGGTGAAGGAATGGGATACTGTAGTGGCTGGCATTTTAGATGGTATTCCTAGTACTTAATGTCTTCCTGACAGGTAATATTAAATAAGAATCTCAGTGAAATGAGGGAGTGAGTGATACACAGCCCTGGGAAGAGACAGAGGGACCAGCATGCAGAGCCCTCATAAGAGTGGGAAGGACAGAATCTAGGAAAGGCAGGAGGTTGGTGGTGCTGAAGGCAAATAAGAAAGGAGTGAATGGGAGGCAATGAGGTTGGAGCTGTAGCCAGTGCCAGACATAGGCTTTGGATTTTATCTAAGAAGGAAGGAGACCACTGATGGCTTTCAGGTGGGGGTAGAGATGATCTGAATTATGAAAAGAATCATTCTACAGTTGCATGTAGCAAATGTACTGGGTAGGGCCAAAGTGGAAGCAGAGAGACTAGTTCAAGCGACTATTTGTTGCAGAGGTCTACATGAAGGAGAAGGGTAGCCTACACTCAGGTGCCAGGGTGGAGGTGAGCAGCAATCAGGATTTGGTTGAAGGTTAAGCCTACCATGATCTGATAGATTGGATGTGGATTTGAGAGAAAAAAAGGAGTCAAGGCTGCTCTAAAACTTTTGCCTGAGCTACAGAGAATAGTGGTAATTCTGGGAATCCAAAATTCAGTTTTTTACAAGTTCACATTGAAGAGCTGTTAGGTCAAGACAGTTCCATGTGAGTCTGTAGTTAGGTGGGAAGTAGGGGCTGGAGGTCCACATTTGGGAGTTATCCGTATATATCGGATATATTTACAGCCAGAGGGCTGGGAAGAGAGACTTTAGGACTCTCCAATGTTTATAAATCAAAACATTGACCCAAGCAGTGATTTGGTAGGAAAATTGGGACATTGCAGAATCCTGCAAGCCATGTGAAAAAGTATCTGAAGGATATGGGGGAAGGAGAGGGCAAAAGAAGAATAAAAAGGAAGAAGAATTACATGGAAGGTACAAAAAAATCAGGAAAACTGTGTCAAAGATATGAAAACCACTATTCTAACAGTTCTCCTGGCTTACCTTAACTATATAATCTGGTATAAATAAATAAGTACTCATTTTCTAATTGCTTAAAGATTTAGTACATCGCAAAAGCATGAATAAAAAAGGAAGGAGAGTAAACAAAGTTAAAATTAAAGCATCCTAAACTTAGTAATTTTCAACTCAAATATATAATACTACATTTTAAAGTAAATGCTCTTACCTTAAAATTATAAAGAAGCTCAACATAAAATTTTAAGGCAAGTGGGTTTGTAATTTGTATGAGCAGGAAGGATGTGAAGATTTCATTTGGAAGAACAGGATAGTAATAGATATGAAAAGAATCATACACATCACAGTTCAGTGAGGCCAACCTTGTGGAATAACTTTGCTGTAAAAATTTCTGTGTTACAAAGCTTACTCCCAAGCAAAAGCCTGAGTGCTTCTCAAACTTTGCCATCCATCAAAACCAACTGGAAAGTTTATTAAATAAAGATTACTGGGCCCCTCACTCAGCATTGCTAATTCATTAGGTCTGGTTTTGGCCCAAGAATCTGCATTTCTAACAAGTTCCTAGGATATCTGATGCTGGTGGCCCCAAGATCATATTTTAGAAATTCATGTGTAGACAACCTCCTGGGAACAGAGGTCTTCTTTGTTATGTTTATGAAATGCAATAATAATGGACTACTTCATATTCTCCATTTAATAATGTGCCAGGCACCAGGCTAATCATTTTGAGCTGATCATTTCACTGAATATTCAAACAGGCCTATGACATAGGTGTCATTTTATGTATATGAAAACTGAGGTGCAAACGAGTTGAATAATTTGACCGGAATCATCAGCTAATGACTGATGAAGCTGGTAATAAAACTTAATGTCTGCCAGAAAAATCCGCTCTAGAGCCTTGCTCCTCAAACTGTACATCAGCATTGGTATCACCTGAAAACTTGTTGAAACTGCAGGGTATCTCCCGCCCCATCCCCGAACTCCTGGACTAGATGGTTTTCTTGAAGCAAGGTCCTTAGATGATTCATGTGCACACTGAAGTTTGAGAACCATAGGTGTAGAGGGCTATAAAGAATGTTTCTGAGGGGCACCTGGGTGATTCAGTCGGTTGAGCATCCAACTTCGGCTCGGGTCATGATCTCAGTTTGTGGTTCGAGCCCCGCGTTGGGCTCTGTGCTGACACCTCGGAGCTTGGAGCCTGCTTTGGATTCTATGTCTCCCTCTTTCTCTGCCCCTGCCCCGCTCACACTCTGTCTCTCTCAAAAATAAACATTAAAAAAATTAAAAAAAAAAGAATGATTCTGAGCAGGTAGGCAATCAAGAGAACAGCGAGGGGAAGGAAGAGTCTAGAAAAAGTGAAAGTGACATTTGGGATTTTGTATGCTATAACATCAGAATGCAAAGCCTGCTACCCTGCAAATGAAATTGTGGAGATGCTCAAAGTATGCAGGATAAACCACATGAAGTTGCCAATATTTAAGTGGTTTTGACCTGTAAAAATAGCAATGTAATAATTAGAGTCAGGAACTCAAATGGAAATGCCTCAAGATAGATGGTAAATGAGTAATGCCAGCCGATTTGCTTTATTGAGAACAGATTCAAAGGACCTGCATCCTAACACTGTGTGGGCAAACCTGTATGTTGAATAGATGTGACCTGTTACCTTGCAGTTCTTGAGCACAAGCTTGGAGTCTTAGCATACGTGAACCTTCTCTCTGAGAAGCTTCATTAGTGGTGGTAGGTTACCAGTGATAGGTACCATAGCCATATGTCCTATTTGACTGAGATCATTACCTGTTTTCAACTATTTATTCCAGGGTAATCATCAACAAACCTCTTTTACTCTCAGAGGGTTGCACTTTGGGTGGTAAATTGTGTGGTCACCCAACTAGTAAGAAAATTGGAAAAAAAAAGTAATCCTTAACTAAATATTTGTATTGAAAAACAGCAATATTGGGCATGGAATATTTGAGACTTAGGCATCAATGATATAAAATAAAAGAAAGATTTGTTGATCACAGTTGGTCCTAAGATATTTTCGTAATCATGAAAAAATAGTGGAAAGAGCATATGATGAGCCTCAGAAGGACTTGGGTTTTGGTTGTAATTTTATCACTCAGAATCTGGACAAATCAGTGAAGTTCTCTGAGGCTCTGTTTTCTTATCTATGAAATGGAAATAGTAAAGTCGATTCCACTGGTCTCAAAGGCTTGCTGTGTGGATTATATGATAGAAGGTAATTGGAAGCATTTTAAAAGCAGTAAGAAACTGCGCATAGTGTTACTACTGAGTCAATATCATGCTGTAAAGAAAGGAAAAATAAGGGATCAAACAGGCAAATTTTGATTAAATAAAAATAGAGATTGTTAATGATTTAAACTACCAAAGATAACTGCTAGTATCATAGCTAGTCCCTTTTCTTCATATGGGGAATGGCCAGTCATTTTCAGTGAATTGTGCTGTGTAAATATTCTGCCTATCCTAATACATCTTAAGTGTGCCCCCTAGTTAACAATTTAAATCACCATGAATTTATAAGAAGTGAAAATAACATACCTAAACTTATTGTAAGACCATTATTCCAAATAGATATATTTCAAATTCTCTCTGAAACAAGGTATTGACTTCTGTCTATAACTGAATTTGTACCTCTGATTAAGGAGGTAAGAGTTCACTTGATGTCTCTACTCTCCTTTTGACAATGAGGCTGTATACATTTCTTGTCTGAGGGTGTTAGGGGAAGGAACCATTTGTTTGGTAGTCAGTGACGTCCTTCCTGTTTCTAGACTTACATCTTTTTAAGGAAAGTTAGCAAACGAGGCAGACTGACTGTTGACACTCATCTTTAGAGTCTTGTGAAAAATGCATTAAGAAACAGATTTTTAAAAAATCAGGGCACCTGGGTGATTCAGGCAGTTAAGCATCCAACTCTTGATTTCTGCTCAGGTCCTGATCTCACGGTTTGTGAGATCAAGCCTCGTATGGGACTCTGCATTGACAGTGCAGAGCCTGCTTGGGATATTCTCTCTCTCCCTCTCTCTTCTCTCTCTCCCTCTCTCTCACTCTCTCTCCGTCCCTCCCCTACTCTCTCTCTCTCTCTCTCTCAAAATAAATAAACAACAAAATAGCTGTAAAAAAATAAATTCTTTTTTTTGCTTGCTTATATGGCACAGTTCTGTATAAAACCCTTAAGTCATGCTTAAGAACATTTTTTTTTTTTTGGTCACAGCTTTCATGGTTTGTTTGATACCCAGAATGGTTGAAAACACGTCATGCTAAACTGATTGACTTAAGTATCTTTAGAAAGTTCTCTAGCTTTACCATGACCTATATTTACCTAATACTTGGTCCACTGGTACTTTAATTTTACTTGTAAGCTTGACAGTTTAGGCACATGTGTGACCAGAGTTAATTGTTTTAGTCCATCATTTGTGAGTACAGTGTGGTCAGATTTGTGACTCACTTACTCTACTTCTGTGCCAAAGCTAGGTACCTCTGTATTTTCTTTTCCAGTGAAGGAGATTGTTCCAAGCCTGTCAGTGTCCCAAATGTTCATATATTCCACCAAAGAATGACCAGGAAAGACTGTGCCTTGTGGAAACAGTGATGCTGAAGCCAGTCCATTTGCTTGAATATATTAGAGTCCATAAAAAGCTTACTCACAGTTTAAAACCCGACTTTCTTCTTATTTCAATCTTTCGGATTGTCATTGTTTGCTCGGTTATAAAGTGGCTTGTTGACACCAAATATTTTAATAATTTGCTTCCAAGGCCTTGTGCCTATGCCTTTGAGAGGCTGGTGTAGTAATTAAACTGTCTTTTAGCTGAAATGCTTGCAAAGCGTCCAGTTCTGTGCCTGGCAGCTGGTGATGCATTATAGAGACATTGAGCTAATCGATTAAAACCGCAGAGGCATGGGAGTTGTCTGACAGCACTGTACTAGGATGAAATTAGTTGGAATTGCATGGTGAAATTAAGGGGAATGCAGCTGATTGCAGCCCTTCTGGGAGAATCCTGGGTGAGAGGGACACTGTGCGTTGATCCCTGTGTAATTAGGACAGCCATGTTTTAACAGTATTTCTAAAGTATTAAAATGGACTGGATAAATCAGCAGGGCCGCTTCCAGTGAACTTGGCATCCATCCACTGTGACTGAAATAACATGAAATTTTTCGGCTGCTAGAGAATGTGAAATTGGACTAATTGTCTTTTAACTAGTCTGCCCGACTGCTAGCCTGGAGCAGGACTGAAAAGGGAATAGGCTGGTAGGACCGAGGCTGGGGGATGGGAAACTTAGATTCATGACTCTTTTTTCAGCCTGTCTGACTGGATAACATCATCACGTATTTAGACAACTCTGATTTGTACGGTCTCATCATTAGGATCCCTTCCTAAATATTTTAAATGCATTTTAAAGTGGAATGCTTTGAATCAAAGAGTGCAGAAGTCTAACCCTATCCCCTGGACTTATAATTACCGTTCTTTCCATGCTTGAGCATCGTTAGAATAGGGGGGACTTAGGAACTTGTAAATCACTCATCAGCTGTCCATGTGTGGCTCTGTCCCACATTCTATTCTGAGTAGGGCTCATTATGCAGAGAAGGAACATCGATACATATTACTGATTCTTTGTGTCAAACAAAGCCTTGTTCCATAATTGCTGACTGTTATGACTGGTTCAAATTCACACTTTGCATGTGATTAAAGAGAGAGCCAGGGAAGTTAATGCCATGCCCATGGTCACAGACTTAGGTCACTCAGGCCTCAAGATTATTGTTCTACTGTTCCTTTCATCACAGTGAATTGCTAACACCAGGTAGTATTATTGGCTTAGCATCGTACTTGTCTGTGGATCCATAAATAAAAATAGAACTTCTAGGATGCAGGCATCACTAAGTCTTGGAGAATTTGGTTTCTTCTTCTTTTTCAGCATTTATGAAGTCAGTCAAACTTAAGTGTTGTATACAAGTATCAATTTATGTTCTAGAAGGTAAAGCGGGCGTGTACACACACACACACACACACACACACACACACATGCACGCACGCACGAATGACATGTCAAGAATTCTCAAAGAAGTGTAGGAATCATCTGACCACATTTCCTGGCCTTCAGAAAGGTACATAGATGACTCTCCACAATCCACATATGAGGCTTTCTAATGAAAGGCTTTCATATTAGCCTGTATCATTTTGATCCAATAGACCATTTCTTGGGTTGAATTGTGTTGTGGCATTAGGTTGAGTACTAAGGGGCGTTAGACAAAACAGAAAGAAAAAAAACAAACAATCATTGTGCTGACTGCATGAAGGCTGTGGTTGCCATATATCAGATACCCTGTCTCTTAGGACCCATGGGAAAAGTTTTCCTGGTTCTGTAAGGGAAAAATTATGCCTCTCTTGAGCCACTAGTGAGTCCGCATGTTAGAAACCTTACAAACAATGTGAAGACCAGAGTTGTAGCGTCCATCTGTCAAGTTAAGAGGACTTCATGGCATATACTTGGCTTTTTCAGCCCTCTGTTACCTTCCTCTTAATTTCTCATCCCTTTTCTCCTTTCTTCAGAGTTACTATTTTTTTCATTTACTATATCTTCCTAAATTGTTTGCATCTTTGTAAACCTTTTAAATCTTTTTTAAATAAAGCCTGGTATTCAGAAAAAGCACTTCTCATACATGTTTCCCTCATCCCAACGTGTACCTAACAAATTCTAGAAGGAAAAAAAGGTACAGTGTTAAATACACGGGTACTAACTAATACTGTTTCCAGGAGAGCTCACACAAGCCCTCCTGTTCAGCTGCTTTTTTGAGTCATACTTTAAATGACTTAAAAGGCATTGTTTGTTCATAGGGACAGTGTCAATTTTTTAAAGGTTTAATTCTGTATAATTTATGTGACTTCCAGAATTATAAATAATTTGTATGTAGAGGCAACCCCAGAGATACATGGTGCAGAGGTGGATACTGGATGCCAGCATGGGTAGGAAACTACAGATGGTGGTCAAATATAATGACATTACTAATGGAAATGAATAGCCTCTAGTTTCTTCATTTATACTAACTGACCCTCTATATTGAATACAATGTTTATTACTGGGACAAAAATAACTGGCAGAGGATTACTTTTATAGATCACCTTAAAAGTGATTTTTCTCAAGTATGATGATAAAGAATCTTTAAGCAGCACAACAAATTCACTTGAGTAATGTGTAACGTTTATGAACACTTCCCATGGACCCGTCACTCATCTACACATGTCACGTCAGTACATCATTTAAAAATGATAAACATATCCTTTAATCTTCTCAGCATTCCTCTGTAGTAGGTATTAGCTCTCTCATTTTACAGATGAGGAAGCCAATGCTTACAGAAGTGAAGGAACTTGGCCACAGGCATGTAGCTAACAAGGGTCAGGTCTGACTGTTGAGTTCATGCCATAACCATTATGCTAGCATACACTTTGGAAAGGTCCAAGGAGATGGAAAATATGACTTCCTAATTGGCTTTCATGCACATTTCTTCTCCAAGTTTAATTAAAGGGCTTATGAAGTACTTGTTTCTATTCCTAGCGTAGTCATATGGAGAATAAAAACATACTTTAAATAAAATATCCATTTGGCACTCAGAGCAATGTAAGAATCTGATTATCAGAAGTTGAGCTCAAATGGCATGGAGAATACAAACCCAATGAACAGTACTTGAGGCTGCCATAGTCAGATGGTTGTCTCTTTCCATGATTCCAAGCCTTTTGACACATGGATGGGAAATAATTTTTATAGTTACTAGTCAAATGGGAACATGGGTGGCCATCTTTTGGTTTAAGAATTAAGGAATAATTTATTGTACCTTTAAGATGACCCAGATAGTATACGGCGAATCCCTTAGCTATTGAGGAAACTGTTTTCTTATTCTGGTTCATCTGGATCATCCAAACTAAATCACCTACCCCTGGAATGGCAAATAGAACCAACAGTAAACTGAGAGAGAAATAGGAAGGCTGTTAACCTTTGTTCCATCTCAAACACTATCTAGTGGAAACTCTTGAATAGGTTTCTTTCTCCTTCCTTGTTCCTGTTCCATGCCGAGAGACTGTTCTCCTTCTCCAAGTCAGATTTGGGATAATTTTAAAGATGTGAGACAACAATTACAGTAACTGTTCCAGGATTTGGCATCAGACAAAGCATAATATCTAGTCTTCAGAATCCATTCTACCTCCTTTGAACTGAGCCTCTGTGGATTGCCTTTAGACAAAAAGAAGAAGAAGGAATGGAAATAAATATTGTGCATCTCCATTGCTCTTGAAGAGTAGAATCTTTTTACTGTGGGAATCTTCAAAGCATTGTGAGTAAATATTACATAAAATTATGTGATAGTACAAGTGAGAAGGAAATGAGGAAGGTCTTGCTCATCTTTGACAGGATCTTCATGGTCAAGATTCTGCCTTTTCTTGCAGCACTGTCTTTCCCACACTCCTGTATCCCCTCACCTCACATATTTCCCCTTCTGTGTGCCAGCCTGTTTCTCTCTTATCTTCAGGGGGTTATGCGTGTGGCACCTCTTACCTTGATTGCTCCCTACTTCCCACCCCTGCCACTCTTGTTTAAAAGCCTAAGCCTTCTTTACTTGGTGAAAACAGAATAGAATTTAAGTCTTTAGCATTCCACTCTTTCTACTATTCCGCACTCGTTAAGGCTGAATTAGAGGCACTCTCCTATGAGCTCTGGCAGGGCCCTGTATTCGATCTCCTTCTGTCCTATCCTTCAGTCTGTCATAGAACCTATAGGACCGTTTTACGGGGTGTCTTCGGTCTGTCTCCATTCTCCAGGCCCGTACACACTTGAAGGCCAGGACTGTTATTCATTCCTTCTGTGTCATGCTGTAGGGATCAGGCAGCCATTTAAACGGTTGTACCAGGGCTTACCTCCAGCCTCTCAAGATCAATATTTTGCCAGTGTGTTCCCATGGTAGAATTACATATAATTATATCTCATAGTTGGTAGGGTTTCTTTGATTTAATTAAGCACTGCCTGGCAAGTTCTACACCTTTGTGTGGACAGCGCTTTCACTCATTCATTGGACTAACTAGCTGCGAATATAGAGGTCATTGCAGTTGATTTTAAAAACTGTGAGACAGACAAGCAAGCAGATAGTAATGGAATGGGGGTGAGTACTGTGTTGGCGCCCCTTTATACTTTCTGTTAAAGGAAGCTTCAGTTACCAGATGCTCATGCTTTTTCAGTTGAGGGAATGGTCTCCTTGTGGGGCCACAGAAGATACCACAGAAAATTGGTATGAATGACTGACTCTGTCACCTGCTTCCTATCGTCGTCTCAAGCAATTGTGGCTGCAAGCAGCACAGATGGGAGGGCCTTTCTTGACACCTCATCATCAAAATTTGGCTTTGTTCTTACTTTCCTATTAGGTGGTTTTTAAGTACACTACTTTCTTAGAACCTTTTCCACTGCAGGCCAAGGATTGACTCGCTCAGAGAATTATGTTTCTGAAATTGCCACTTTTCCCACTGTGAAGAAGATAGAAAAAGAAACAAAGGAATATCCCTTTGATGCAGCGGAAATAGGATATTTCTCCATAGTGAGATAGCAGCCATGATTTCTTTAAAATCAGCTCCTAAGTGGGAGTTGGGCTACTTCCTGTGCAGAGAACAGTGGTTATCCCTGGAGTCGTCCAGAAGATACATGGTTAGCAATGCTATGGGGAAAAAATCTAATTTGCAGATAGGATATTTATCTTTAGATAACAAAAGCCTGGAAATGCAATTTGTAATTTTAAAAATAGCTGCTATATGAATACAGGTTAAAAGAAATGAACTTTGCGGTTTTGGAATTATTTGTTGAGGGGGGAAGGTGTATAAAAAAGGCGTTTGGAATAACTCTATCTCCTGGACATGCTGCGAAGCTTTCTTTGCTTTTCATTGTATGGGCATCTTGCTACAAGCTCATTTTGTTGTGAAACATGAAGTTTTACAATGTAGATTACTCCAAGAATTGTTTTAATGGAGCAATTTAGAGCAGCTGCAAACGGCTCTGGAATTTCCAGGGATTAGTCGACAGACTTTTTTGTGATTACGAATCCCATAGCGAGAGGAGGTGAGGCATACAATCCCTGGGAAGGTGCCCATGGGAGGAACTGAGCAGGAAGAGAGATTAACGGGATGCACAGAGATGGACAGACTGCCTGGCTGACTTCACGTTCCTGCTTTTATCTACCCCATCGCCTCCACATTTACCTACCCCTTCCCTTCCACATTCACTTACTCTGTTCTTTCCAAGTTAACTTCACTCATTCTCTTCATGGCTACTTACTCCATAGTCTCTGAATTTGCTTACCCCTTTCCCTTCACCTGAATGTCTCCCTCAGTACTTGGTGCAAGTCCAGGGATGCTCCTACTCCATAGTTCAAGCTGGCACTCAACAGTGTACCTTTAATCTGGCTTCCTCTGAACTTGGAGAAGCGACTAGAATTTAGAGCTAAAAGGAATTTACTTTCTAGATGAGAAAATGGAAGCTAAGGGGGATTAGGGACTAATGTATGGTTGAAGAACCAGTTAATGGCACATCAAACTGGAACTCAGGGTTTCTTGAATTGAGTGCGTGTATGTTCCACCAAATTGGCATAACTTGTTCTATTATTTTGCACTTGGCAATGTATTGTTTTACTATGTTTTCCAGTAATTTTGCACGGGCAGGGTTTTAATTTTTTCCTCCTCTCAGAGGAAATCAAAGCTTAGTGAAGGGACTAAACATATCCCTTAGCAACCGTATCTACTGTTGATTGGTCACTTGTTATGTGTGAGCGACTTGGCAAATGATTTCCCACTTCTTCCTTGTAGACTTCCTCTGATGTGGATTCACCCAGAACAGGAAACTGGTTTACAGAGGTTAGTTAGCTGCCCGCACAGCTCAGCATTGGTGCAGGGAGGAGAGCCGTATCTGTCTGGTTGGATGCCCCATTTCTTAATGACCATTCCAGGGTCTGAGTCTGTAGCATTGCCCTACAGTGACGTCTCATCTGTTTTGGGCCTTGCATATTTTTGATCCCTCCTCTGTGCTCTCTCAGTTCTTGTTAACTAAGGACAGCCTTCCCTGAGTGTCTCTTTTTTTCCAAGAGATGTACATTGTAAGAGTCGGCGCAAGCCATTTGTCTCCTCTACATCCAGGTTATCTATGTTGCCCAGGATGGATCAGATTGTTCAGAGATAGTTACATGGGAATTATTAATGAGGCAGCACCTACTTCAAAAATGTGTTGTACACATTTCGAGTCATTATAGAACCTGAGTCCAGAATGGACCGACGTGGGGGAATGTTCAGTGGCACGGTACCACCTAGCACAGGGTCCGGTGTATGGAAGGTGGTCAGTTAATGCTTGTTAAGTAAACAGATGAAAGAAAAGAATAACTTTATGAAATGAGGGTATCATTCATAGAACATAACTATGTTTCCCAGTTATCAAAGGAGAGAAATAATGATATTTTTTTTTATGTTGGAGTTGTGCCAGGTACCATAGTCAGTGCCATACATAGATAATTGCACCTAATCCTTATCTCTGTCATCGTTTCTATTTTGCAGATGAGAAAATGGGGTGCTAAAGCACTTAAATAATTGGCACAAAGTACGTGCCTAGTAAGTGTTGGAGTCAGGATTGAATGCAGGTGTTCTAACCCCAGAACCTCTGCTTTTAACCAGGATGTTGCTATCATGTGAGTGTACGTGTGTGTGCATGAGCGTGTGAACACTAGCATATTTTATATATACACACAGACGTCTATCTTTCTTTCTTTATCTGTCTCTGTCTCTCTCAATCATATATATATAATTTTGTGCCTGTTCCATCCCTAGAAAACTATAGGGATGACACCCTATCCTTCATGACACCCAGCATGGTGACTTTGATAACCTGTCCTCGCCGACTCCCTGTCCCTGTACACTACAGCCTGACATTGGCTGAGGTCTTTCATTGCCTGATTGCATCTTCCGTTAAAGTGCTGCCCCTTCTCAGAGACTCCTGCCTAACAGGTCCGCCCATCACAGCCTTGAGTTGCCCAGTGGATGTTGTCTTTGGTACTACTGTGCATCCTCCTAAGGGAGGTGGAGTTTGAGCTCTTTTCCACAGCTCTCTGGGAGCTGCATGTTTCATGACCAATTCCATCAGGAAAAGGACAGGCTCAATATATGTGTAGTTTTTCATTCTAAAA
The DNA here is from genome assembly GCF_027475565.1 of Acinonyx jubatus. NCBI lineage: Eukaryota > Metazoa > Chordata > Mammalia > Carnivora > Felidae > Acinonyx > Acinonyx jubatus. Next base: position 81,222,439 of record NC_069386.1, read on the forward strand.
ACCTTGGACGTACCTATCACAGATTTCAAAATTCGTGTTACCTGCCAGGACTGTCCGCTATTAGCCTGAGGTTCTATGTAATATTCACAGTTGATGTTATCATTGTAAACCAAAACTCTAGAAAATAGACCCTGGAGATACAAGCATGCTTTCTATTCCAGGGTTATATTTCACTTGTCTGGGTGTGTAATGGAAGAAGAGAAGAAAAATCCAAAGCAGGGATTGGTACCCCTAGGAAAGACAGCAAAGCTAGAGAGAAACTAGCCTGAAGCTTGCAGAATCTTCAAGAAAGAGGTGTTAAGCATGTTTTTCTTCTGTGTGAATGTACACTTGATGGGATTAATAACAGATTTCTGAAGTTCAAATGTATGTATGAATAAATGGACACATATGCTTAATGCTAACAGGCAGTTGTGTGGGTGTGTGAACAAAATATGCCCCGGTGCATCTCAGCAGTTGCGTTTGCTTCCTGCCAGTTGGATAATCAACTGGTTGTTTGCCCCGGAAATAAGAAAAATAACCAAAACCTTCTTGATGTACCATCCACATTAAAAAGAAAAAGAGGTTTTAAAAAATTGGATTTTTTTATAGGTGGTTTGCTTTCTTCCAATCAGTGGATGCTTTGCCCTCAGAATCTGATTTGCCACAGAGCTCAGGGACTCATTTTGTGGAAACGTAATGTTTCTACTCTGTGCAACAAGGAATGGAACTGAGAAGCATCTGAATAATCCCTTTGTGATGCAGCGATTTTAAACAGGCAGCATAATTGTTGCAGATTTCCAAAGAGATACAAAGAATGAAGTAAAGCAGATTCTCCGGTAGAAAGGAATGTTCGGATCCAGTGTACTTTTTTATGATTGGATTTACAAGTCACACGGGCAGTGGAATCTACAAGTGGCGTCTAATTGTGCCTCCTTAGTATGTCCAGATTCTGCAGTATGAATGGCTTTAATCTGCAAGGTAAATGAAAGCAACCCATCTCGTTCTAGGTTGAATTGTAGGTCCAATTCACCCTACAGGGCCAGAGGGGAAAGTACAACCCCTCTGCTTAATGTACTTGGCAGGCTAGCTTCTGGTTTCAGGGTTTAAAAGTAGATCAACTTCTGTTCGGATAACAGTTGAGGAGGCTGTAAGAAAGAAGCATTATGGAGGTATGGTGATGCTGCAGATAGGTGCTTGCGCCAGGCTTTCTGTATTGTGGTTTTAAAGGCCTCATATCTCAGCTTGGGCTTTATGTAGGGATGCCAGGTTTGAGATGCATCTGTTTCCTCTGATGGTAACTCAGGGCAGGGCCGCGTTAGGCAAGCAGTCTGTTCCTAATGCATTTAAAGTCTCAGAAAGCCACCAGTGATTTTGTAACGGCAGCCCGGATTTATTTTCCAGCTTCAGCCTCAAGATGAGGAAGAAAGAAATGAAGTTTTAATAGAAGGAGGTTAGGATGAAATTCCTAGTTAGTTAAAAATTACATTAGCGAGAGATTTTGTTTATTGTGAAAGTCATGCAAGATTTGCTGGTTTTATGTTTTTGAGGTATTTCACTTTCTGTTCAGGTACAAGCTGTCAATCAAGGCTAATCAAACTGGCACAGTTAACATGATACATCATAAAATTTCACAATAATGTCAACCTGTAATTCTGTCAATCTGGTTAAGGGAAGTGGGCTAAAAACAATATTGTCATTTTGTAATAACACTTGGAAGGTGTTACGGAATAATGTTGCCATCATCTCCTGTAACTCTGTGCCTGACTCTACTTGAGGTAGCCCTTGCTGACAAATGGCCAGGTGGTCAAGCCTTTCCTTGCTCTTGCTCCGCCTAAGATCTGGAGTAGGGCCACATAAATGAAGGCCGCTGCCTCGCAGCATTTGTCCGGGCTGACCCCTCTTTGATACATCAAAAAGGATGCATTTCACAAAATAGTGCCAGTATTTCCTACTCCTTGCCTCATGTAGTATTATATGCGTGGGCATTGAGGCATCGAGTATTCTTATTTATTCAGTCAGCATACTTATGATACATATGCTCTCTTTTTATGAACTTACGTTCTGGAGTATTTCAAAAGCATCCATTTGAGAAAGCACCGTGGTTAACAGTAAAACACAGGCTGCCCATTACACAGAGCGATTAAGCACATTTCTCTCTGCAAACTTGATGCTTTGCTTTGCAGCCAGAGGCTGTTCTGGTTTTTTTGTCGAAATTAGAGAGGGTAATAGGCTCTGTTCACTCAGGAAGCCCTTAGACTTAGGCTCTGTTTAACGTTGATGTTCCCTAGGAATCCTTGCCTGGACATGTGGACTCCCTTCAGTTGGCAGATCTTCCTTGTGGCCGGTATGGCTAAATTTTAATTCTTAAATACTCCTTTCTGTCCTCAGACAAACACACACAAAACAGCACAGCAACAACACATATATAACCCTATACATTTCTATTACAGATACACGCTCACATATTTTTATTTTAAATATGGCCTGGGGCACCTGGGCGGCTCAGGTGGTTAAGCATCCTACTTTGGCTCGGGTCATGATCTCATGGCTCATGACTTCGAGTCCCACATCGGGTTCTCTGCTGACAGCTGAGAGCCTGGAGCCTGCTTTGGAACCTGTGTCTCTCAATCTCTCTGCCCCTCACCCACTCACGTGCATGTGCGCACACTCTCTCTCTCTCTCAAAATGAACAAACTGTACATAAATAAATAAATAAATAAATAAATAAATAAATAAAATATTCCCTGAAATATAAATATATATATATATTTTACAGAAAATTATTTTTTTTAATGTTTTTTATTTATTTTTGGGACAGAGAGAGACAGAGCATGAATGGGGGAGGGGCAGAGAGAGAGGGAGACACAGAATTGGAAGCAGGCTCCAGGCTCTGAGCCATCAGCCCAGAGCCCGACGCGGGGCTCGAACTCATGGACCGCGAGATCGTGACCTGAGCTGAAGCCAGCCGCTTAACCGACTGAGCCACCCAGGTGCCCCCAGAAAATTAATTTTTTATAAAAAGAAAAGTTTTGGCCATTGGTCAGCTTTCGATTTTTATTTTTTATTATGGTACTAAAACTGAGGAGGCTTCCTGAAAAAATGTCTTTCCCCAAAGCGTAAACAAATGGGATTATGTAGATCTTCTTGGTTTGACATCACACTAGAGGTCCCAGCACAACTCCGTCTTACTCTCCCTTTCATGGGGTACACTTCGCAAATGGCTGAAGTACATGAATTCTGGTATCCCAGTCTGAGGCTCCTTATGCATTTTCTAGAATGCATTTTGTTGCAGGACAAACTACTTTGGGGGAAATGTTTTAACGAGGCACATCAAGGTTCAAGAGTGAGAAATTTTCAGCTTACCACATTTAATGGGGATATATTTAAAGTTGCAGAATGATACAAAGGAAGAGCAAGATGTAGTCTTAATACCATTAACCAGCCTTGGTAGGCTGGCGTTCAGAATATAACTGCCCTGTCATTTGTCTCAGTAGCAGCTCTGGTGACCCATCAGATACTCTAGTAATTGTTTCGTCAAAGTTGAACACCTCTTGTTGGCTATCGTAGACACGGGGCCATATCCATGTTTTCTTTTTTGACCGACTGTGCTTACTTCTCCAGCTTGCTACCTTCTCTGCTTACTGACCCGTTAGTGGTTAAAAACCTTGGGATGTAGAAAAGAAAGCTGCAATCCAATGAGTTAGAAAACACATTTAAAAAATTCTTTCGAAAATGTGGGCCAGAATGATTATAAAACTTACTTTAAGGCAACAAAAGAGGGAAGTGGACATAGCAGAGATGGTGAAATCCATCCCTTCCTCTTTCCCTTCTTTCCTCCTTTTCTCAAGTAAACTTTTATTGAGCATCTGTTTAGGCTGCAAAATGTTGATGGCAATGAAGATAGTATCATAATGTTCTAAAAACCTTTTGAAAAAAAACAATATTATTCAAGTAATTTAATGAATATAATGATGGAAAAACAAAAGAGAAAACACTTAGGATGGCAACCAGCTTTTCCTTAATCAGTTTTTTTTTATTTTAATTCCAGTATAGTTAGCATCAGTGTTGTATTAGTTTCAGGTGTACAATACATGATTCAACATTTCCATACATTACTCAGTGCTCATCCTGTAAGTGTGCTCTTAATCCCCTTCACCCATTTCACCCATCCTCCCACCCACCTCTCCTCTGGTAAACATCTGTTTGTTCTCTAAAGTTAAGAATCTGTTTCTTGGTTTGTCTCTCTGTCTTCTTCCCTTTGTTCACCTTTGTTGTTGTTACTATTTCTTAAATTCCACATATGAGTAAGATCATATGGTATTTGTCTCTCTCTGACTGGCTTATTTTGCCTAGCAGTATACTCTCTAGATCCATCCATGTTGTTGCAAATAGCAAGATTTCATTATTATTTGTGGCTCAGTAATATTCTATGGTTTGTGTGTGTGTGTGTCTGCGTGTATACACACAGACACACACCACATTTTCTTTACCATTCCTCTATCTATGGGCACGTGGATTGCTTCCATAGTTTGGCTAGTGTAAATAATGTCTTCTTGATAAGTTCTGATAAGGGATGTTAAATAATATGATGGAAAGTTTAATATAACACCGAGTAATACACGGGAAAGGAAGATTTCTTATGCGTAATAGATAAGTTACCATGAAAAGGATGAAGGATGAAGGATAAGATCTTATTATAAAAGGATATAATCAACTGAAAAGAGAGATGCAAAAATGCAGATGTTAAAGTACTGTATTTGGCTTTCTGGCCAAGTGTGAGAGGTAAAAATAATACACTGCCAGCAATAGTTCAGGGTTCAGAATTAAGAAGTTAGAGTATTAAGGCAATATATGAAAAAAACCAGGTCTGTTAGTAATTGGATAGTTTGAGGTAAAACAATCTTTGGTCACTAAACTATGGATCACTAGTCCAGTAAGATAACATTTATTGAACAGTTGTGGGCAGCGTGCTGTGCAGGTGCTAAGTGAAGAAAGGTTTGTTCACAAATAACTGTAAAACAAGGCGGATGGTGATGGTGCCATGAGAAAGATCCATCTTTCATGCAACTGAAGTTCTGAGAAGGGAATGCCTACTTCTAGCCTAAGGAGCAGGAAATAGCCCCATGGAAAATGTTTCCATGGTTTCCATTGCACTGAAGCTGTGGTTATCCAAAATCATTACCATGAAAGCATGGTCTGACACTGGCCTACTTCTCTAGCCTTTACTCCGTCTCTGCTCTTCATACCCACAGGCCTTCTTTTCAGTGTTTTGAACTCTCCTTTCCCTCCTCTGCCTTCGGATACAGGTGCCTCTGTCTGCAATACTCCATTCCAGTGCCCCACTCTTTGACCTATTTTTCTTTGATTGTCATTTCCCATCTCATCTAAAGGGTAACTTCCACAGGGAAGCCTTTTTGATGCCCCATTCTAGATCTTGTTCCTTTATTGTAAACTCTCAAGAGCTTACCTCTTTCCCTTCATAGCTCTTAAAATTACACATCTGTTAGCATGATGGGTTATTTAATATCTCTCCCCATGACTGTAAAAGCTCCATGATAGAAGGGGTAGTGTCTGTTTTGCTTGACTTTTTACTGCTAGTTCCTTGTCATTGACAATAAAGGCATCTGTACTTGTTAAATAAAGGAGTTCCTATGCTGTGAGCTTCCTTCATTCTCTCAAGTAGAGGATATGCACAAAGACTTAGATTCCTGTAAGAGATACTTTTTTTCCATTGAAGATGTTTCTGTTACTTTAATGTCCATATATATATGTATATATGTATATATATATACATATATGTGTATATATGTATATATATACACACACATATATGTATATATGTGTATATATATGTGTGTGTGTATATATACATATATGTGTATATATATATATGTATACACACACACACACGCACACACACACACATATATATTATTGGTGTATGTACATATACCCCCATGCAGTGTATGTACATGTACCCCAATGGACACACACATACCTTCCTTGGTAGTGAAAATTTCACCTAAAAGATCGTACTTTTATTTCACAAACCCATGTTCTTCTATGTCTACTTGTGTCTTTGCAACATTCCTTTCCTGGTGTTAAATATTTTAAGCCCATTGGGGTTCCGTATGTCTTGGATAATGTAGTCCTAACAGCTGAGGGCGCATGGGGTCCAGCTGAGAACCACCATGATGTCACAATTATGTCTGGATGTGGATGTAACTACGTAGATAATAGAGATCTAGATCTAGATTTGCAAAGTCTGCAAAAAAAAAAAAATTGGTGTCTTACGATAGCTATAGAGTTCTGAGTAGAAATTTTCTCAATTGCATTGGTTTGGTTCATACATAAGCTAAAATAAAGCTATACTGCCTATAAATGAAATGAGAACATAGGTTTTAAATGCATTTTGCCTGTTTCTAATCCTATCCTAGTTGCCATTTAATGAGTGTTACCTGAGCAAGTTACCTAATGGCCATTGCCTTGGTTTCTTTACCTGTAAAAAGAGGAACTCTACCTCTGGGTTCTTGTGAGTATTAACACATTGATACACACAAAACACTTAGATTTATACTGTATATACCGTAAGTTCCCAATAAAGTACATTTATTATAATATTCTGAAAATGGTAATACTGTTACTCAGAACCTAACAAAAATCCTAGAATAAAAGTCTCTCTTTCCCATCATGAATAAAAGAAGACTTTTATGTCCTCCCTATCTCTCAACTTTACTCTCATTTATCATTCCTTTTTACTTGGAGACATGGGGTGTGCATTTCACTGAAAACAGTGTTCCCTAGCCAAATGCTACCTGTGATCTTCAGTAGTTAGACTCATGGCTACTAGAGGCGACTAAATTAAAAATAAATAAAGAATCATACCAAAACAAACATACTAAAATAAGTGTTTTGGGTTCTCCTTGGTCCTGCTGTCAGGAACCATGCTGCTGGCATATAGAAAGAATCTTTACATTAGGAGGAAATGGAAGCACTGACATTTCCAGCTCTTTCAGGAGAGCCTTTCTAAGTTCTCTAGTTCGCTGGTGTCGGAATCTTGTGCTGCCAGTGCCTCAAGAGAAGCCTTATTTATCAAGGCGAGTGTCGCTTCAACTGTTCCAAGTTTCCAGGTGGCTTCAGATGAGTCCCTTGCGGCCCCCCTTTCACAATGGCTTTGTAACGGTTTACATACTAGGGGTTAATCACACATTGTGCAGTGGATGGAGCAATTGGTTATTAATATTTTTGAGGCACTTCCTCCCGTGAAAGGTCTGTTGTGGTTTCCACTAACCCACCCAGATGTTCAGTGTTTTTGGTTTGTTTGTTTTTTCCAATTAGCTCTTTCCGATGAAGTTTCAGGGAAAGCTTCCCAAACTGCTCCTCGGTTACGTTTTTCTTTCTCAAGACTTAGCAATGATCTACAAGTTTTAGAAATTACTGTAATTTCACTGACCAGTTTACCTCATATGAATAAATCAGTAGGTTGAGAACAAAGAATATGTTTATTTCTACCTCTTGCTAACCCCTTTCCTCATAACAAGCTCCGTCCTGTCCTTCATGCTTGATCTGTGAGTCTATGTCAAGTGCAGAGACACAACAGTCTTTATTTTAAAGGATTGTGGGGAGATAGTGTATAGGCAGAAATATAGCTTGATAACCATTTGTCTAAGCTATGAAGTTTTTTCCCATATAAATGAACAAAAGCAACAAATATTAATTATAATCTGACTGCATTTTTTAACTAAGCATGATACCTAGATTTTGAAAAATGAGAAAAACAGAAACAGAAATGATCCTGCTTTCTTTTCCTATTGCCCGATCCTAACCACATCCTGTAATGGTGACTGCTTCATGGGGTGGCCTGGGAGCCTATATTCCTTTTATAAACCGCATCCCCCCCCCCCCCGTTACCCCAAATGGTATGCAATTTAAATAAAAGCAGTGTGCTTTCTATGCAAATGAAAATTAATGACAGGTCCGCTAGTACCCTTTCCAGTGGATTCATGCCCTAAGGCCCAGATAGGGAATTTCTGTAGTCACCATAGTTCTATGTGCATATACCACGTTACGTTGGAGTATCATAGTGAATGTGTTACTTAGGCCACCTGATACTCATCTACTTTCCTCCTAATATCTGTGTTCACAATTTTCCTCCAGGGTACTATCCTTCTACATCTAAACCCCTGAAGTTAGGTAGAGTTATTTCCACTTGTGATATCGGGAATGATTTGTGATTCACTTTTTCCAGATAGTGCTCTGGATGCCCCTGGCTATGTCTTGTTGAATGGTTTAGCAATAGACATATGAGCTTTTTGATGGGACTATTAGAAACACACACACACACACACACACACACACACACACACACACACACACACTTTTCTCTGGCTTTGAACCTGAGAAGATGAGGCTTTGGTGGGTTGTCAGCCATCTTACCACTTCATAGAGTGGTAGAGACCTGAAGATGGAGAGAAATTCCATCTTGCTGATATTGAGTCCCTCAATAAAACATTGTCTAAAATTCTAGGTGCCGGGCCTGCCTGCCTCCCTTCCTCCCTTCCTCCCTTGCTCCCTTGCTCCTTCTAATGTACTTAACTCTGAGCTGAGTTGGATTTTGTGTGTGTGTGCTTAGTTTTGTGCTGAGTTGATTGAATCTTCCCTTTCAGTTACAAGAGCTTTAATGTCAGAAAGGGAGAGAAAAGGGTGGGGAGGAGAAAACAGAGATAAAATATATAGGATTCTAGAGCATGTTTTCCTTAGGAATAGAACAAAATTAAGATCTAGGAAAATATTTGGAACATCATTCAGTGTCATTCAATGAATTGTTGGAATTGTTCAGTTCAATATAGTACTTTCTGAGTAGGAAGTAATTTTGTAAGCACCAAGCACACGAGTTACAGGTCAGGCAAAAGATGTGGGTTTAGTATAGATGTGGGTCATCCTTAGGATAATGCAGAACCGTGGCACAGAGGTTAATTTTTAAATTTGGAGAAGGAAAAGATTTGCCAATATTTCAGGTAACCCTGCAAGGCCACTCACGATATCTTAATTAAAATGGACTTTGGAAATCTTTCTTTGTGTGTGTGTGTGTGTGTGTGTGTGTGTGTGTGTGAGAGAGAGAGAGAGAGAGAGAGAGAGAGAGAGAGAGATTAAAAAGCTTTTCAAAGACTTGAGTTTAAATTTGATTAGAAACTTGAGCATCTTTAACAATGTCTAGGATAGTATTATATATGTGGAAAATGTTGTTGGATAGTTTGGATAGCTGTAGAAGTCTTATTTCTAGATATATTTAGGAAAGAATTTAAAATTGCATTTTAACGTTAACAGTCAGAGGTCTACAAGTTGTGCTTTTTATTGCTTTTCATATTTTGAAGTTGGGCTAGTAAAGTGAAGCTTGCTTTCGACAACTACTGTATAATATCAGCCTAACTATCATAGTGAATGTTGATTCCTGAGATTTAATAACGTTATTTGTATCTAAAATATATTTCTTAAATTACCACAGCTTGACCTCTGTAGCATTCTACTCGAAGCATAAAAAGTATGTTCCATGGGTCACCTGGGCAGCTCAATCTGTTAAGTGTCCAACTCTTTATCTCGGCTGAGGTCATAATCTCATGGTTCATGAGATTGAGCCCCAAGTCAGGCTCTGTACTGACAGGGCAGAGCCTGCTTGGAATTCGCTCTCTCTCCCTCTCTCTGCCCCTTCCCTGCTTATGTTTGTGGGGTTTTTTCCCTCTCTCAAGATAAATAAAGTTTTTTTAAAAGTATGTTCTACTTTAAAATTTGACAAACTTTAAAATCCTACTGTCACATTAACAAACATGGGATATAGTGGGAAATCTCGTGAGACTTCAGGTCAGTGGTCTGCTCTACCTAGTCCCCCAAAGCTGAGTATAATGGGTGCTCTTGGACAACTTGAATGTTAAAATGTCATTTGGGTTTGAATTCAACTGCATGAACATTTCTGAACAAGTTTATATGCTTTTGTAGTATTATTAAAACTCTCAGGCAAAGAAATTTAGATATTTTCAAGTACAAGAACAATATCAAGGATGAAACAAATCAGCAGTATAAACTGTTAATTCTCTAAGTACTGTAGTAGTGTTAACATGTGACAGCATTTGTTTTTTTTTTAATGTCATAAATCAATAGGCACATTCATTTTTAGTAGTTTAATACTTACCATGTTTTTTTCATGGCTTATTGATATGCACTAACTTTCTTATAGCTATACGAATATCTTTTCATTTAATCTAAAAGAAATGGACCAACAGCCATTCCAAGTGAACATTGATCTATTTCCAACCTAATTTGTAAATGTAAGTTGGTGCGCTATCCTGCTCACTGTCTGCCTATTGGCTGTATAAAATCAGGCACTATGTGTGTTTGAGTCACCAACTTATTCTCAGGATCCAACTGGATTCTCAATAAATGTTGAATAAATGAATAGTGATTCAATTAACGTAAATAGACTTTGGAAGAGGATTTAGGAAGGGAGAATTTGAATGTAACAACAGGTAAGCAGATGAATGCAAAAACCGTTTTTTTTTTCTACTAGCAAGAGTCATTATTAAGAAATTAGCAAGAGTTATTAAGGGAAAAACACGGTAGTAAATAGAAACCTCGGACCACAGTGAAAGGAATAGGTTAAGGTCTGAAAGAGTGATGGTGTATCTAGTCCCTTAGTTGGGAACTGAGTGAAACTCAAAAAGTGATGGATGGGAATTCAGAAATTAACAAGGGTCAGTGGTAGCCAGAATGAAATTGAAATGAGTGGTAACATGGGAAAAAGTGGTGAAATACAATGACTGTTTTGAGTCTGTGAATCAAACTGTGGAAAGTAGTTGGTGAAAGAAACTGAAAGGGAGAATTATTTTTAGATTTTAGAAGAGGATAGTTGGAAATACACTAGAAAGTCATGAAAACAAGACATAGACCTAAGCTTTTATGAGACTAAAGTACCCCAAAGTTAAGCAGGGTTCCAGAGAAATACCTTTATTACCACTAATGATCTGCATTACTGCATATGCTGCTTGGGATAGAGGCAACTAATGCCAGTCCTACACAGTGCTGATCTGATTAGTTGAGAAATTTCTACAGTAGGCAGAGGTAACTGAGTTTTCACGACTCTTTTTCCCATTTCCTATTTCCACATAGGGCAATCATACTCTGTATTTTAGAGTCCTGAAATGGTGTGGTAGTGCTTCAAAGTGAGTGTAAGCTTCTTCACCATTATTACCACCTTTATATTCTTTGCTGTCAGGATCAGAAAGATGGTCAGCATCTAGGACCTTCATCAAGCTGAGTCACCTATAAAAATGACTTCTCACAACTATTGTACCTGGAAAAGCTATTTATGTTTGATGACTTCTGGCCATTAGGACTTATACTTAACTGTGCAAGATATACTTTTGAACTTTATCCCCAGATGCTTGTCCTCTTTTTAATCCTCAAAGTAGGGTGGTGAAATTTAGAACCTTCATTCCAGACATTACATGTGACTTTTTATTGGTGAGTAGGATTGTTGTACACCAACAGAGAGAGAGAGACACAGAAAGAGAGAGAGAGAGAGAGAGAGAGGGAGTACCAGGATAATCATCAGGATAATTAATGTAAAAGAACAGGCAATTATAGATTTATAATTTACAGAGGAAAATTAGAACGCAACTGAAAGTTAACCTCCTGGAAGAAATCTGTTGAGAATCCTATAGCATTTGAAACACTGTTGTCAAATGTTGTAAAATACTGTGTAAATTTCTAACTCTTAGTCACATTATAAAAGATCAAGGGTCAGGCTACATGTATTACACTTGTAAAGAAACATTACTACATAGGATGAGATAATCAGAAGTGGTCCACCGTACTTCCATTTCTAGGTTCTTTTCTGGATTTTTCCAGGACCTTTTGGGAATAATGAAAGGTGGAAGTTGCTGAATATAGCAAAAGTAGATTGGCGTTCTAAAATAATAAATAATAGAAAACCAAATAAGAGCTGTTGTCTCAATGTAGCTATTCATAGCATGAAGGGTTAGATGCTTTGAGGAAAGGAAGTGATAGATCCTGTGGGCATCACGATACTGTTTTTGGAAGAACAGTCATGTTGAGTAAAAAAAGAAAGTAACATATCTTCAATTCCAATAACTGGTCTAGTGCTTTTGTTGTCGATAGAAGATAGTTATTGATTGAACAAGAAGAACTGTGATTTACTATCAAGTTTTGATTCTCACTTTTATTTAATGACTCATTTTAAGGTCTTGAGAGAACCCCTGAGCTGCTCCACTTCAGTGTTCACTTCTGGAAACCTTCCATAATATTTAACGTGGAACTTGAAATTCAACTAATGATAATAGTTCCATAGTTGATGAGATGATTGGAATGCTCTATGGCAGTTGAATTCAGTTATTCTTTTAACTATTTTTAAGTTATTTCAAAGATAGAGGGTAAATTATTCGAACTATTTTACTCAAACCATTATTCAAACTATTCTATTTTGAATCTTGTTTTACAAAGTCATCTTAACCTTACTCACAGAAATTCCTCAAACACAACCCTTATTTCCTTATATTAGTAACTATGGAACATGGCAAGTCTACAAAAATGGCAGGATGTGGTGCGTGACTGAATAATATCTAGTGGCTTGGATTTTCCTCTCTCTGTACTTTTTTTTATTTTTATTTTTTTTATTTAAAAAAAATTTTTTTTCAACGTTTTTTATTTATTTTTGGGACAGAGAGAGACAGAGCATGAACGGGGGAGGGGCAGAGAGAGAGGGAGACACAGAACCGGAAACAGGCTCCAGGCTCTGAGCCATCAGCCCAGAGCCTGACGCGGGGCTCGAACTCACAGACCGCGAGATCGTGACCTGGCTGAAGTCGGACGCTTAACCGACTGCGCCACCCAGGCGCCCCAGTACTTTTTTTTTTTTTTAATGTCACCTTTTAACCATAAGGAATGTGAACTAAAAACAAAACATGGTAGGTTTTCTCAGAGGTACATGTGTAATGACCTATTGTTAACTTTTGAGCTTTTGCTTGGAGAAATTATTAGTACTATTAATATTTTAGCTTAAAATACTCATTTCTAAGTAGCGAAATGGTATTAACTGGACTCATTTAGTATAATAATAAGCAAAGAGGAAATACTTTAAGAGATTACATATGTGTGTTTATTTCAATTTGCATAATAACACCTCCCCCTATTTGAAAATAAGTCTTTTAACAAATGTTCCTAGGCTTGATAAAATTATTATGTAAATTTCACATGTATACAGACACTAAGGAAGAAGGAATTCTCACTGTCTCATTTGGAGTCAGAATTTCAGAAGTCCTAGACAATTGGAGATATTCAGTTCCCATGACATATATAGTTATGTTTTTTCCTCCAGGTTTATTGAGATATAATAGGCATAAAGCATTGTGTTAAGTTTCAGGTGCACCGTGTGTTGATTCAGTACACTTGTATATTGCAAAATGATGGCCATCATAGTGTTAGCTAACACCTCCATCACATCACATGGTTACTATTTCTTTTACAGTTATCTGTTAATGTCCAGCAATTGGTGTGGATTTGTCTTGAAGTAGAAGTAGATAAAAGGTGATAAGTAACTAGGCGAATAATCATGTTGCCCCAGAGAAAGGGAAGGATTTAAGAGCTAGAGAGAAGGAGGTATATGATTTTCAAAGTGTGGCATTAGGGCTAATCCAATGGATGAATTGTCTTTTTCTTGAATCATTATTGTATTCCAAATAAATAATACTGTAATTACTTTTTTCATAAATGATTACTTAATTGCTTTGCTTCCTGAATTAGCTATATTTACTTAATCAGAGAAGAAAGCAATTAGAATAACTTACTTGCCAAATTTGCCTAAATCTTCTAAGGCAATTCTGTTTTTAATGAAATATCTACCACTGTAGAAATCAGTGTCAAAGCAACTGACTTTAATCTACATTGGAAGTTCTCACTTTATTACAACTAAAAAAGGGGATTGTCATTTTTCTCCCCAAACCTATTTTGGTTTTACTGTGAATGGAGATTTTTTTATTTTATTTTATTTTTTATTTTTTAAAATTTACATCCAAATTAGTTAGCATATAGTGCAACAATGATTTCAGGAGTAGATTCCTTAGTGCCCCTTATCCATTGAGCCCATCGCCCTTCTCACACCCCCTCCAGTAACCCTCAGTTTGTTCTCCATATTTATGAGTCTCTTCTGTTTTGTCCCCCTCCCTGTTTTTATATTATCTTTGTTGAAGGAAAACAAAAATAATATAAAAACAGTGAATGGAGTTTTTATGAACAACTTGATTTTTTGGAAGTCAGGAGCTATGCTTGATTTAAAAAAATCATGTAGGTATTTCTGATGACATGTTTACTACACTAAATAGTATGTGGGAGAACTGGTTTTAAAGTAAGTATTTGGAAATGAAGAAATTGATTACAACTATATGCATGTTCTATAGCCTTTTAAAAATAGCACTATCATGTTTTTAATTGAATGACTCATCAGTAGTACAGCAGATGCTACAGGGTCTCATTGGATTTTCCAAACTCTTTGCACCATTGAGTTTATATTATACTGGCACAACCACATTGCCTGTTTGAGAAACATGTCCACCGGATGTTCGAATTGACACAATAACTTGAAAGAAAAGTTTTGCTCCTGCTCGTACACCTGGTATTCGCTGAATTTGTAAGTTCACGACAAGCAATAGTATGGGATGTTAAGTTCTTGGTTTCCTTAAAATATTCTGGCGAGGATTAGGGTAGGGTGTGGTTGTCTGCTTTTGGTTTGTTAGACCATTATGTATATTTAATTTAAACACAATTGTCGTATTCTCCCCACATTCTTAAGTTATAGCCAAAATGAAAGTGAAATACTTATTCGAGAGAAAAAAAACTGGCACATTAAAAGAATATTGAACCTGTAATATATAATGAAGCAAAATAGAAGCACATGAAAATTAATGTTCTTAATATTTGACCAAAACCTATTGTAGGTTATTTTTATTTCTTTCCAAAAGTGCCTCGGATTTCTTTAGTGAGACATGCGAAGACACTTTTAAAATTCTATCTATAAATAGCATTTTTCTCATAAACTGACCTAGTGATATTAAATTGGTACAAAGCTCAAAATCAGTATTTAACATTTAATGGAACGAACAAACTAATTCTGCAATTTAACTCAACATTTGCAGTAAGACGACTTGTACCCTAATGGCTTGTAATTAATTTTTCTGAAAATCATATTTATGATAGTCTGCAGATTCGGGGCTTTATCTAATACATAATGTTCATTTTGAGCCTTTAATTGCATTTAAATTAAAATTGGCTTAGCAGGAAGATGAATTGTGGGAATGCATCAAACCACCCAGCATGTCCTGAAGATGTGAGCCTGAAAATGCAATTTGGTGGAGATGTGCAGAATCATTTGGAGTTCATTAATTTTTATTGCACAGGTAGTTTTACTAAAGTAGGTTATTTTCTTTGAAATTTATATTTATGTTTATGTCAATAGCTGAATATTGTATTAGCCCTTACATCTATTAGAGTTTATTAACCTGGCCTAATAGAGGTTGTTCATATTGAGAAGAGAGATAATTTGTGTCTGCCCCTCATACTGATTTGGTGAGCCTAGTACTGTAAGAATGAATGTTGTTTTGTGTTTTTTTTTGTTTTTGTTTTTTTTTTTTGAGGTGGGGAGAAGGAAGGGAGTCTCGGTGAAGGAAGTCAAACAAGTGGCTGTTCAGGCTTCAGAGTAAGGGCTCTGGAAGAATCTGGTGAGGGCTCATCTGAGAAGACATTCTTATTACTGACCTTCTCGGGTCTTCCAGGCTGAATCATCTTTTTCTCTCTGCATGACTTGAGGTTCTGACCTGGCCACTGCAATGAAGAGTTATTGATGTGCAACTCTGTTTGGTGGTTTAATGCGCCTGAGCTTTGGCCAGCCAGCTTGTAAGTGATTCCTGAACTTGCAGATGCTGCCGAGGTGATCCAATTTAATTATAATGTCACTTTACAATTATAAGGGAAAAGAGGTTTCACGTTGTCTAATGAATACAAATTGTCTGCAATTTGAAAATACAAAGAAATAAAAATTAACATTTGTCCTCTTTGCCAGAGAATTTACATTTGTGCAACTGGTCCTAATAAGTAAAATAATTCCATTACCTAAATTCATTAAACACATGTGCTTTTTATTTTGGAGATAGTATATCATTCTTATTAATAAAATGATATTGTTAGCATTTGCCATTCTGGACTCATTTTTCCCCCTTTGCAGACAGTGTAATTAGGGATGGAAAAAGCTTCAGGATGAGCAAATGCCTGCTATAGAAATGAATTATATAATTGTGGTAATGATTTTCCCTAAAACTCTTTCTGCCAACTGTAACATTTTTCACCTCACCATGGTTTTTTTTAGTGTGTGTGTGTGTGTGTGTGTGTGTACACATGTGTGTGCTCTCTTACTTCACAAAAATGCAGAAATAGTCTCCCATTCTGACAATCTGCTGCAAGTTCCTAGTTTGTGGTCAGAGATGATAGAAGCCCATATTCATTTACCACTCGCCAATCAGAACTTGACAGAGGTATTGCTTATTTTCTCATTTCATCACTGAAGCATGCTGTTGTAGTTTAGTCCCTAATTACTCTCAGACTGAGACGATCCAAATATCCCCATGGTGGTAATATTTTCCTGCCTGGGTGAGTCATTACGTTGTTTGGCAGACTGAAACACCAGCCTTCCGTTGTTGGAACACTACCCCTCGTGTAGCACCACATCCTCCCCTCAGTGCTGTCTGCTCCTCGACTTTGGTCCTGCTGCGACATTTCAAGCCATCCTGTACGCAATCACATTTGCCTGCCTTCTCTCTGACTGATTGGACTGCTGCCAGTTCCCTTTTCAGGGCCAAGGACAGGAGAATGGGGGGTATCTGAATAGAACTGCTTAATGATCTAATGGACCAGTGCCTCTCTCCCACTGAGAGAGAGGGCTTATTTGTTTGCTGGTTACAGGAAAGGTCAGGGAAATCCTTTTCAACAAAGGCTATGACAGTGAGAATGTGCAATACCATACATTACTGGTGTTTGAATAACTTAATACCTTGGGTGCGCCCCACCCCCAACAACAACACCAGACACTTTGGGGTCTTTATTTCATTTTCACTATCCTCCAGATGGCAGAAAATGGAAGTGATGAAGCTTGGGTTCACACAATAGTTTATACCAAATGCCAAATATCAGGAAGCTTCACAGGTATTCAGCTCTGAAGAGCGTGATGAAGTTTGGAAATCGGCTAAACAGAGCCAGCCTTTCCTATAGGAGCTATTGTATAATTATTTTAAATTATGTATATCGAAACCTGCAGGGATACACAACATCTTATTCAGTGGAACTTGAACATTTGTTATTTTGGGTTTAGAGGGATGCTTCTGAAATACTTTTCCCAGCTGATCTTTTCCTCCGTTGGCACTTCCTCAAAATAACCACAAATAAGTATTTACTACAACATACGGGGGAGCTTAGATGAAAGCTTTTTAAAAAGAGTTTAGATAAAGAAATAGATGCATTAAATAGATGCATTAAAAAGACATATTGAAATACTTGAGTTATATTATGAAGGATAACATTCTAAGAAACAATGCTCGTCTAAGTATAGCTGGCATTTTTTCTTCATGCCCTTGGTAAACACTGTTAACTGTAAAGTTTTTTAGATGGATTGTTGAAAATCATAAAAAAAAAAACATACTGAAAGGAAAAAGAAAAGCAAACCCAAACTTCGATGAGCCAGCTATCACCCTAGGGAGACATTTGGTGAGAAATTAACTGACTCCAGATTTAGATGAAGCCACGGAGTGGCCAATAGCTACCAAAGCCTACTTCTATTGAGATGTTTATTTAAACAAAGAAATCATCAAACAATAGTTTGAAGGAAGTTTTTTTTTTCTTTTTCTTTTTTATATTTTCTGGAAAAGGAACAGAGAGGCAGGAGAGGTTTGTCCCTCCATGTCACGGTTCACCTGCCCTGGAGGTGGAGGGTGGGGAGTCCCGCAGTCTGCTCACTCAACTGTATTTGACTAGGGCCGTCAGCCCCTCAGCTTTCACAAGCATTGAATATGTCAAAAAAATCTTTCAGAGAAAGTGTAAATTTTAACTGGGCTGTTTCTGGTTCATATTTAATGCTGTTTAAAAAGCTGCAAGATGTGGATGTCCAGGAAACTCGCATGTGCGCCGTGAAGTTCCGCCGAGGGGTGGTAGGTGTGTGGTTCCAAGCAATTAGGAGAAGAGATGGTTGATAGAGGTAATTTCTAAATACCTGACAAGGTTGGAGTATTTTATCAAGCAGCCTGAAGTTAACCCTTGTCTTCAAGTAGGCAGGCTGTACCTAGATGTTCCTACTGCGTGTTCCACTCGAAAGGAGCTTCTCTTCTGGCGAGTGTAACTACTCATTCCCTTTAGAAGATTCCATATTTATTGCTTAATTTTTTCAAATGGACTGCAAAATGCTTTATAAGAACAAATTATTACTGTGGTTAACATGGTGATAATTATTTTCTACGAGTCTGCCTTCCTCTGGCATGTTAAAAGCCTACTGCTCAGCTAGCTATGGAGCTGGCGTATTTCCCTTGTGCGAAGTCCTTGCCCTGCAGAGGGAGGACGTCTCTAGCACCCACATCCCCAGCTGGAATGCGATGGAAAGGTGGCACGTGGAGAGTCATTGCGTTCAAGTTCATTGGTATGATCCAGTTTGGCTTTGGTTTCACTACTGTAAGAAATAAGAAAGAGATGTAGCTGCACAATGTATGGAAATGGGTCCTTTGGGTGCTGGGACTTCGTGCTTTTCTCAAGCTAACGTGTAGAGAATAAAAGGGGCAGTATCCGTGTGTGTACATCTCACCCCTAATCGGAGTTTAGAGATATTCACCGACTTTTTTTTAGAAAGGTAGCCTGTGGGCGTCCGAAAGAGTGGCCCAGTTCTCTCTTTCTCAGCTAGCAGCCTCAAACCGTATAATGCATAGCATCTTAAAAAATGTGGCTTGAAGGAGAGCTGTTTATCCTTGGCACCGAACTTCCCTGCATAATGTATTTCCAGAAAATTACTGGGGGATTTCCTGTGAAGGAAGAGGGGATGGGAGTGGAGAATTGATAAAAATGAGTAAAGAGGAAGACAGACCCTCACACATTGAAGAACAGATTCTGTAGTCGTGGGAGCTGGCAGAAATGTTCGGTGCTTTTCACAGTCAACATTCAAACAGATTATCAGATGGCATATTTCACCCTGTTGTTACTTTAAATGAAGTGACCATGAAATCAACAAATCTGCTGTCAGGTGCTTGTCACTAAGATGGTTCTTCCTGTCACACAATGCCTCACATAGCAGGTAATGTGTTTTTAAGAATCAGTCCTGTGTCACCTCATCAAGTCCTTGTTAAAAAGATGAAATAAGACGGATGGTGTTGTCTACCATGGAGTTGACTGAAATTCGGTAGAATGAAATGTACAGTCTACAAAGAAATGCTTCAAAGGGAGTCACCAGGGTATAGACAAGAATAGCTATCTCTTACTACTTTCTTACGGGCCTTTGCTTGTGTTCTTAGGATTGCTATGTCCTTTGCCTTTTTCATTGAATTCTAGTCTGCAAGTCAGTTAGATCACATTTTGAACTCAGTGATGAGGGCTCGGTAATTTAGGTTTGCACCATCTAGCATGTGATTTTGCAGAACACTAACACAAAACTGACTCAGGATCTCTGAGATGCAATTGCTGTCTTTCCTACAAGAGGCAGATAAATTTATTGAGCTGTAAGGGATGTCTCGGAATATTTTTGAGTTCTCTTAATGCATTTGAGTGTATTCTTCGGAATTTTGTCATTGTCCTGTTTTAGCTACTCTTTGGCAAGGGGCTCTTAGTATTTTGAAATAATAATAGAAAAAAGAAAAACCAGAAATACAAATATCAATCATGTACATACTGAGAGTCATAGGGATAGTGCAATAAGCCTGCATGTCTGAGTTTGTATATTGATTATGGTTTTTATTTACTCATAAACTGTATTTACAAAAGAATACGTTTTGCGTATAAGTGTGATCTGGTATATTATTGGTCATAAACATGATTTCTCTTTGTAAGGCACCAGTGCTAGGTATACACCAGGTACAGCCTTGAATCTATATTGCCAAGTTCAAATTGGAATCATAGATGCCATGAAGCAGTAGGTCTTTTTAATGTTACCAAGTTTGTACCATCTGATTCAGTTCATACAGCTGATAGATAATTCAGCACCAAATCTTATTATAGCATCAAAGTCACAATACCGGAATGTGGATTGAAATACAAGGACCTGTTTATTCATGCATGTGTGCATCCATCCCATCCATCTAACTCTCATGGTGTAATTATTATGGAGCCATATCAGATTTGAACATTAAAAAGAATGAAAATCAATATCTGCTTTCTAGGAATTGAGCCTGGTGGTAAGAGACACACAAATGATTATTAATACACATGGGTAAGTGCCAAGGGTATAACTTAGTCTGAGAGAGTCAGGAAAGACTTCACAAACAAGGTAACATCTGAGATGGACCCGGAAGGATGAATAGGAGTTCATCTGGGAGACAGTGAAAGAAGGGTATATACATCCCAAAGCATCAAGGGGTAAAAGGGCATGATGTGTCTTAGGGAAGACTGAATAATTTGGTTGGGCTATAACACAAAGAAGATTATGGTCCAGAGGCTTCATTTTGAATGGTGTAGAGGGGAGGACTGCCTTAGAGCACCGCACAATGCATTCGGTATGTCGAGATACAGCAGTCAGAACTGTGGGCGCATTTTAACGTGGGTAACGTTATGGACGAATATTGAGCTATTATTAACAAATCAGCCAAAGGCCTTTTCAGAAAAGAACAGTTTTAAGAAAATTGCTGTCGTTGTTAGTCATTATTAATATTGGCACTTTGTATTTTTATTTTCCGTTTGTGTTTTGTGTGTGTAGCATTGGCCCTTTTCTTATTTACCTCTAGATGTCCATAGATGGATTTCTAGATGTTCTTCCCCAGGTTGCATTTGTAATGAGACTTACAGTTTTCTTCACACTTCCTTACAGCTTTGCCGATAAAAATCCCAATTGTGTGTGTGTGTGTGTGTATATGTGTGTGAAATATTCAGCTAGATAATGACACCTGTGGGCTTAGAAAAACCAAGAGGTGTTTTGTTCTTTTCGAAATTGCTGTATTCCAATTACTATTTGGATTAAAAAATTGCACCATTGAGTTGGCATTTTTACTGCTTAAAGTTACTGACCATAGAAATACCATTTATACTTTGACATTACCTGATCATATCTGTAGCATTATTTTTGATCAGTATTACACATTATGGAACAGGTTAACAAGCACATTTTCCTTCGCCTGTACTTACGCCTTCTTCCTGTCCGTGAAGTGAAAGTCCGTACTCGAATGTATGTGGGATAACTTGTATGTTTACTAGATGCCGTGAGGACAAGTAAACCAAAATCAAATGGAAAACAAAAACCTTAGATACACATATCCACACACACACCACTTTGGGGGGATAGGAGAATCCGTTCATAATTTCATTAACTCCTAGACACTTGAGTTTATTATTTCCTGTTATTGGTCATTATATATAGGATTGTGGTGGTTGGTCCTTTAATTACAGCATCCATTTAGAACATTTTAGATCTTAATGTGTTTATTGGGGATTGTGGAACTTGCTTTCCTGTCCTGAAATGAGCTCATGAAAATGCATGAATGCTCTTGTCATTCGAGATGGCAGGGGGTGTTTTTGGCAGTACAATAAGTTTTTCCCTATAAAGAATAGCTAGGATGTAGCAGTGAAGTGTCGGAATGCATGGAGATCAGATTAAATGTATTTGAATTAGTATCTCTATGGGTTTTATATCTCAAAGTCAAAATAGTCATTCTCATCAGATAAAAATATTCTTGACTGGAGAAACTCTGATCCAGAAACAATCTATCATTTGAATCCCCTGATTGTAATATGAATGGATATTCAAGTTCTAACACACTGAGAGTTAATGCTGTATCCCAGTGGTTTATTGAATCACAGTGCCATCTAAAGCGATCCTCTAAGAGCAAAACCAGTCAGAATAAGTATTTAGATACCATCTACCAGCGCGCCTCGCTGTAGCACAATTCCCAGTGGTGGAATTTGTAAATGAAATGTCTGTCCCGCTGCTCATCCAGCCAGTGTTAGTTACTGAAGTACAGAAGTCCTTGCTATAAGGTGCTCTCATCTTTAAGGTCTGGTGAATATAAAATGGCAACAGCGTTATAACAAAAATTTAGTGTACGTGTGTGCCATCAGTTGCTGTGACAATCAGTGGGTAGTTACAACTGAGGGGCCAATTGTAATTCCTTGGTGTGATCCCTGTCTTTACTTACTTTATCAGCACTTGCCACTTGAATCACTCCACCGTGTTATACTTTGGTGATGATTCCTTCAATACTAAATGGTTACTAAAGTCATCATGCCAGAGAATCTTGCCCTCTTTTCATTTTGGACAATAGGAGTCTCTATAATTGTGATATGATACTTCTACTTAAGTGTTCCTTTTGGTCATATTTGAAAAAATTTCTTTAGCATTGTTTCTCCTTTACCTCTCAAACATTACCCACAATTTGTTGAACTCTATTCAAAGTCTACAGAGGCAGTGTTTCCAATATAGATAGCCTGGAGTACTGCATTTTTCTTGTTGTTGATTTATGTTATTTGACTGTTGCCTGCTTTTTTTTTGTATTCCCCTTGGGTTTCACAGTATTACATATGGCATTATTTGACTGAACCTAGAAGGCCACTTTATAAATAAGTGTCTGACTATAGATTTCTAGGTGATGATAGGTAAAATCTTAGGTAAATTTAAATAGTGTGCCCAAACAGGGAATGTAAACTCAGTGAAAATCAGATAAACACTATATCCATACTGGTATAAACACTTGTTTTAAATAACAGGTTTCCAAAATTTGTTAGTTGTTACTGTTATTTGCATAGTGGAAATGATAAGGGTGGTTGTTTTCTTGTTCTTTTTTTTTAATGTTTATTTTAGAGAGAGAGCAAGCAAGCCGGGGAGGGGCAGAGAGAGAGGGAGACAGAATCTGAAGCAGGCTCCGTGCTGTCAGCACAGAGCCCAACACAGGGCTTGAACTCATGAACCGTGAGATCATGACCTGAGCTGAAGTCAGAAGCTTAACCAACGGAGCCACCCAGGTGCCCCAAGAACAGGGTTTTTTTAATCACAGAGAACAGAGGTAAAATATTAGCTTCCATTCTTAGTCAGTGTGTGATCTTGAGCAACTTACGTGAACTCTTGGACCTTTAATTGTCTCCTCTGTGAAATAAGTCAGAGATAAGATCTATATGAAGTACTTGACACATAATAAGAATCTGTATGTTGTAGTGGTAGTGACTACTATTTGAAATTAGTCTTTCCCACTGGCTTCTGAATACATGTGCAAAACATACTCTGGGTGATAGAATATCATCTACGTATAGAAAATTATCT
This sequence comes from Acinonyx jubatus, assembly GCF_027475565.1. Taxonomy (NCBI): domain Eukaryota; kingdom Metazoa; phylum Chordata; class Mammalia; order Carnivora; family Felidae; genus Acinonyx; species Acinonyx jubatus. The sequence goes on from NC_069386.1 coordinate 81,245,966, forward strand.
CTATGCATAATGAATAGTTAAGTGTCCAGCAGGATGCAAGACAAAGCATCTTGAATGGATTTCAGTAATACCTAGACTTCCAGTGCTAACACAATTTAAATGACCAGGAAACTTTACTGTTTAACCTTTAGCAAAATTTGTCCTGGTTTGGTCACCAACTCAAGAAGAATTTGTGGCAAAAGAAAGCCTTCTTTAAAACAAAAACAAAAACAGAAAATAACATCTGGATGCATTTATTTTATTGTTTTTAACGTTTATTTATTTTTGAGACAGAGAGAGACAGAGCATGAACGGGGGAGGGGCAGAGAGAGAGGGAGACACAGAATTGGAAGCAGGCTCCAGGCTCTGAGCCATCAGCCCAGAGCCCGACGCGGGGCTCGAACTCACGGACCACGAGATCGTGACCTGAGCTGAAGTCAGATGCTTAACCGACTGAGCCACCCAGGCGACCCACGATGCATTTATTTTAATCCTATGGCTTCTATTGGTAAATACTTGGCAAAAACAGAGGAAAAATAGAAACCACAACCCATCCCTTCATCAAGTTTATAACCTGCTAGCAAAGAACAAGAACTCAGTGAAAGGGCTAAATAACAAGTTTACAGTGTGAAATGGCAAGGTGATGTTGCAAAAACACTGTATGTAAATACTAAAGGGATATGGAGAGAAAGATGAAAGTGCACAGTAGGCTAATGTTGGGATGCTTCATGGAAGACATAATTGGACTTATTGGCAGATAGGAAGGGAACAGGAAAACTATAAAATCACATCGATGGATGAATGGATAAGGAAGATGTGGTATACATATACAATGGAGTATTACTCGGCAACCAAAAAGAATGAAGTCTTGCCATTTGCAACTACGTGGATGGAACTGGAGGGTATTACTCTAAGTGAAATTAGTCTGTCAGAGAAAGACAAAAATCTTAGGACTTCACTCATATGCGGACTTCAAGAGACAAAACAGATGAACATAAGGGAAAGGAAACAAAAATAAAATAAAAACAGGGAGGGGGACAAAACAGAAGAGTCTCATAAATATGGAGAACAGAGGGTTACTGGAGGAGTTGTGGGAGGGGGGGATGGGCTAAATGGATAAGGGGCATGAAGGAATCTACTCCTGAAACCATTGTTGCACTATATGCTAACTAACTTGGGTGTAAATTTAAAAAATGAAGAAAAATAAAGAAAAATGTCTTGGAGAAGCAGTAAAAAAAAGAAAAAGGCATATTGGTGGTTTGTGTCAAGGAACCAAGAAATAATCACCCACCTGGAATTTATGAGAAATAGTAGATCAATTTAAGAAAAATATGAAAATATGCATGAAAAGTATTAACAGTTACAATTTTACTTCAGTAGTTGATACGTACTAGTTTTAGGCTTTTGAGCAATAGGTAGATTCTTGATTGCATTATCTATGTACCAAAGTTGAGGATGGAATCATTATCAAGTGCTGGGAATGTTAATTCGGGACCAGGCGAGAGAGTAATAGTAAAATTAGGCTTGTATACTTCAGGTGAGGATTTTTGCATGAACAGAAGAATTACGGTCTGGCAGTAGTGGGATGCTCAGCTAATTGTATTACTAAGCAGATAAGCGTGCACACTCTCGTGTGTGTGTGTGTGTGTGTGTGTGTGTGTGTGTGTGTGTGCATGCATGAACACATGAGCACAGGAGGGTAGTAGCAGAAAGACAAGTAGCTTCTTTTTACAAGGGTTCTAAGAGAAGCAGAATTTTGCAAGGAGTTCTGGGGAGAGCTCTAAGTTAGAGCAAGTAGTAAGATACATATTCTATGACAAGTTTGAGGATGAAGGGAGCTCACATATGGTAGAATAGTTGCAAGAGGGAAACTGGCCAGTGGAAAAAGCCATGGAGGCAGAGTGGGGACAGTAGGAGTGACGAGAGATACTTGCCCTTTGAATCTTGTTGAGAACTCCAGAAATGAAAGCTGTGCAGGGGACTTAGGAGCCTCGAGGTCCCCACTTATGACCGAGAGTTTTTTGGTGACAGACCTGATACCAGTTGCTGACAATCCGTGGTTTATTCACTTAATCTCAATGTGAATCACCGGTATCTTGGAAAAATTAAAATGGTGACTTCCTTTTGCAGTTTTAAACAACACATTCATGTTGGGATGAGCACTGGGTGGTGATGTATGGAAACCAATTTGACAATAAATTATATTAAAAAATATAAAGAACACATCCATGTGAGAAATGAGCTTAATTTTTTCTCTAGTCTTTTAAGTAGAATTAGTGATTGCCAGAATCATCTAAATGAAAGGAGCTCACTGAGCATTTCTGTTAATATGTTACCTTAATTGCAGAATTGTACCTCACGTCTTAGCACAGTAATTCAAAGTTTGCATAACAGGTTTGAAATGAATGAAGTCGATAGATTTTTTTTTTCGTGTGTGAGTTTATGTATTGAGTTCTATTCTAAAATATACATCACCCTGCAAGTGGAAAATGTATCGACCAACACAGCAGATAGATTTCTATTTCTGGTGTCACCCGGGTTTGATAGTGCAAGGCAGATCACATGAGAGCTGGGTGGCTTTGTGGGATCGTGCAGAATCATAAACTTATATGACAACTCTTGAGATAATACTTTAAAGTCCTGAAGAATTTCCCATTTGGAAATGGGAATCTCTATTACTTTGCACAACCGCATAGCCTCAGTGTTAACTAATAAAATAAATTCAATCCGTTTCACATCAGACAAGCCCTTGTTGCATTGTTTCTCATCTAGGCTGTTAAATGTCATGAAGAGAGACACATCTAATCTTGAACTATCACTAGAAAAAAGTTGCAGGCTCTCTTGTGCATGCTTTAGCAGAAAGAAAGCATGTCATGTATTCTTAGAGCTGGAAGGGATGTTAGAGGTCAATTGCTTGCTCTCTAATCTAAAGCAGGAGTCCCTTCCTGAGTCCCCACAGGAGTGAGCCAGAAGGGGAGTTATTGACTTAGTCTGAGGAAGAGCCGTCATACTAAGACCTCAGAAGGGGAAGGAACTGAGCTGTGATGTGGTTATTCAAGCAAAGTGTGGGAAATAAGTGGATGAGAAGTTCGATTAGATCACTTCTAAAGTTCCCTCTAAAAATCTACAAAAGCATCCTCCTTCAAGTTTGACTGGATTTCAGCTTCTGTGTAGGAATAAGGGGTTGGGGGAAAGAGAATGCTCATCTTGCTGGAGGATTTAAGCACAACAAAGTTACATTGAAAAAGAAAACATGATCCTGAAGACTCTAGCTTTCTCTTTTAAGAACATCTGAAAATGATGAGTGAAGAGCATAGCAAATGCCTATTTGGTGCTATCATGATAAAACAACACCAGTTTGCCCTGTGGCAGGAATATTTTATCACAGCAGCCTCTGTGTTCTCAGAACATACACCCTCTCTTAGGCTCTGGGCTGTGTGCTTTTTCTGTGCTGCTTTCTTACAGTGTTCCCGTCTCTATAAGGGAGACATTCTTATTACCCCATTTTATAGATGGGGGGACCAAGCCTTAACAAGGCTAAGGAGCTTAAGTTCTGTCACCAGTGAATGGAAGGGCTAGAATGCAAATTCTGGGTGCCAGCTAACAGTTACTATAATTTGAACCTTTAACCCATGAAAGAAAAAAAAAGGGGGCACAACAGAATAACCTCATTCTTAGGTCCTGCATATTGAAGTATTCAGGAGTAACATGCCTCAGCATATGACCCAGTAATTTCACTTCTGAGTATATAACCACAAGAATTGAAAGCAGAGTCGCAAAGAGATAGGTATACACCCGTGTTCACAGGAGCATTATTCACAATAGCCAAAGGTGAAAGCAGCCCCAGTATCCATTGACAGGTAAATGGAGAAACAAACTGGTATATACATGCAAGGGGATACTATTTAGCCTTGAAAGGAAGGAATCACTGACACATGCTGAGGCTCCACGGGGTTAAGAACCTGCTGACCCTAAGTGTACAGAGTGGAGAAATTCAACTCCAAGTTGGCTTTCCTCTTGCCTCTTTATTTATGCTTCTCATGGAAAATAAAAGAAAAAGAAAATAGGCCTCATCAGTTTCCAAGATCCTTTCTAGTTTACAGCCATACTGATCAGATACTGTATAGTGAATGTATTATAACTTGAAGCCCTGCCTCCTTTTCCTTCTGTACCACTAATACACAGCCTCCATTCTGAGATCCTCGGGAACATCATTCAGTGTTTCATTTCCATGCCTTCACTAAGGCCTGATATGCCCACACCACCCTCATTCTCAGGTGTCGTTCACCTCCCAGGGTCCTGCTGTATTACCACCTCGTGAGACATACCTCTCCCAGGCCGGCCTGCCTGCCTGCCTTGTATATCTCCAGCACACTTAGTGACACCCTGTAATACAGTTGTTTTCAACTAGATGCAGTTTGGCCCCCAAGAGACATTTAGCAATGTCTGAAGACATTTTGGGCTGTCACAGCTATCTAATAGGTAGAGGCCAGGGACACCGCTAAACATCCTGTGATGCACAGGAGCGCCACTACCCCCAGCCCCCTCCCACGCACAACAAAGCATTATACCCAGCCCAAAATGTCAATAGTGCCAAGGTTGAGAAACCCCACACAGAGCATTTGTCACATTGGCTTGTTAGTTGTATACATGTCGGCTTCTCCTGATACATTTGGAGCTTTTTGTGAATGTTTTATTTTTCATTTTTGAATCACCAGTGCATAGCTCATCACGGGCACTCAGTAAATGTTTGCTGACAATGAATCAAAACCCGGATATGACCAATGCCTCATGGGAGGTAGAGCTAGAGTGTGATGAAGTTGAAGGAAAAGAGAGATTGCTTCCAACTTTGACTCATCAATCAGGAGGGACTTTGCAGAGAAGGCAGGGTTGGAGCAGCCGTTAAGGGAAAGGTAGAATGTGGAGGGGCAGAAAAGCAGGTTTGGGGAGAAAAAAGGCCACTGTGTGCTTAGGTGAGAGAGCTGAACAGTGTGGCTGGAGCATGGTTATGTGGAAGGGAAGAGTAAGACACACACCTGGGAATTTTGACTTGGAGCAACTGCCTAGAAAGGGTACATTTCAGGAGTCAGTGAAAACCTTAGAAGGTTTTTAACTGGGGGAAGGGTCAGGGTTGTTGTTAGCAAGACTCCTTTGGTAACAGGGCATCCAAGAGACAGATACAGACTAGCTGGGCCATCACTGGAGGTTCAAGTAATGCACATCTCCTCAGAGATGACGCCTTTGGAGGCAGAAAGGAGAGTGTGGGCACAGATAGGATATGACTCCCCACGTAAGTGGCAAGCTAGGTGAGAACGAAAACTGTGATGTCTACATCTGTGTCACCTAAGGCACTTCACATGGCAAAGGGAGACACATAGAATACATGTTGAATACATGCATGAGGCAGATGTAATCTAGTGAGACTGATTACCATATATAATTGGGGAAAATAATCTCATTTCTTTCTGGAAAACAAAGCATATTCTTTGTTGATTGACTAGCATTTTGTTAATTGGTTGATCAGTGGTGAGATAGATGGTCAGATATATAAACTGCCAGTAAGATAAAGAGACCACAGTTTGGGGGATTGAATCAAGAAGGGCTAGAACGTCCTCTGGCTTCTCCAGTTAGTGTCTCCACGCCCAATGTTTTCCTTGTTCCTGCAAACTGCAGAGAACGTCGCCTCTCAGAGTGATGTGAAGCACCACGCTAAGATGAGTTTCTTTAACCTTCGTGTATTTATTTTGTTATCAGGGTTTTGCACACCTCCCCTAGGGTGGAAGAGGTAATTAAATTTTAGTATAAAAGACTTCCTAGTAGACATCAGGCTTCATGGGGGAATAAAAGTAAATAATAGATAGCAAGGAATATCAACCAATGATTAGAGCCCATCCTGCTTAATTAGTTCAAAATAACTTCAAGGCAAGATTGTGGAGATTGGTAGATACTCTAGAGTTGACCAATAGAGTGGGATTCAAAATGGGATGGAATTTATCCTCAAGAGGTGGTGTAGGCTGGGAAAGATGAAAAATAGAGTGTTCTGAGCATTTTGGCTTTTTCCAGTAACTCCTGAGGCAACCTGGGTAAAGCATACCTTTATACAGATTCTTTGGTCTCATTATGAATAAGAGTAGAACAATGTGGTCTTTACCCTCTCCTTGGGGAAGTTTGGGGGTTCATATAATTACGTCCATAGCCACGATAACACAGCCAAAAGAGAGCATGGGTTTTGAAACCAGACTGCATGGGTTTGACTCTTAGCTCTGTCAGTTCCTAGCTGGGTGACCTTGAACAGATGACTCGGCAGTTTTCTGTCTGTTTCTCAACTGTGAAATAGAGATGATTGTCCCAACCTGTATGTGTATGGCAATGAGCTAATACATGTAAAACTCGTAAAAGACAGCCGAGCGCGAAGTAGGTGCTCAGTAAATGTAAGTCCCTGATGCTAATCCCTATTACTATTGTTATTTTACTGTTTCTTTAGAGCGATATATAAGACATGAGTCGGTATATAGATAACACTATCCAACAACTGGAACGTCCTAAGACACAAGCAAAACCCGGCATGGTTACTATTCTCATGATCCAAAATTATATTGTGTGCCTTGAAAAACCGATAGGATTTAGACAAGCGAAAGGGAGCAGGTGTCCCATAGGTGGCTGACAAACCTATGAGAGTAGAGAATGAGCCAGTTGGGTTTCCTGAGAAAGAAGACTGGTCTTTGCAGAGACGGGGTTGCTTTACCGAGCTGTGGAAAATACAAGACCTCTGAGCACAAGGGCTGATGCTCACATAGTGACTCCCCAATATAGTGCCATGGACACAGTAGACGCTTGGTGAGAGGTGTATTGATTAAATGACCAAGAATGATGAAAATTACTGGTAGTGATAATATCAAGGTGCCTTTTGATGAACTGCAGTGTCAGTGGGTTTGATGTTCTGAAGTGCTTCTGACTCCCTTCTGCTCCATCGTTACCCTCTGATTAAATGCATCTGCCCAGATTGATGCAGTCATGGTAATGGAACCATAATGGCTGGCTTTATTTTTTAATCTATAAACTGGCTGCGAAATTATATGCATGGTATTCAGATCTGCCTTTTGCATTTTCGAGGAATAATTATGTCCCTGTATAACTGTAGACTATGTGTATGTGTATGCTGTATATATGTGTGTGTGTGTGTGTGTGTGTGTGTGTATACACACACACACACACACATATGCATAGGTACATATAAAGGTAAAACTTTTTTACACAAAATTTTAAAGAAGGCTGTGTGTCATTGAGGCCCTCTCATCTTTGCCCTTTTGGTGAACATTTAGCTTTTTTAAATTTACATTCCCATAGGCCTATGTTCTCTCCATGTGTTTATCTAATCCCAAACTCAAAGCTCCTATGAACTGTTAATCCTTGAGAGGTAAAGCTCTGATAGGTGCAAACTGAAAACATAGTATTGGAGTGACTTAGTAGTAGTGAAATTTCCTGCTGTACAGAAGAGAATTTTCAGTAAGACATCCTGCCCCTCAGGCAGCATTCTGTCCTGACCATGGACGTGAAGATACTTTCTACATATTTGTGTATATGACCCATTCGATAAAAATCATAAAATATTTTTCTGACCTAACTTGAACCAGAGGTTATGCCTATAGACTAGAGTGTCGCCTACTTTCTTGTGGACACTGCTATCACTTCTCTTTACCAAAACTGAGCTTCTCAAAGACAAGGGCCATGCCTGACTCACTGATGTTTAAATGGCTTCTAATAGCACCTGGCACATATAGCTGCTTAATAATTATTGGTTGATGGAATGCTTCCATAATGCAGCAGGCTCTCCAAGGCTGTTCACCCAAAGGTCTCTCCTGGATCTCTTTTTAAACAGCCTCATGACCTATGAACTAATGTCTCATTTATCTACGTATTCCATCCATACCCTTTGTACCTTCCCTCCCAACTTTTGCAGAGTATTCATTAATGTTTGTGTAGAAAAGAAGAAACAAGTTAGTTTGTAATGACAACAATCCCTTTCCTCCGTGTTGGGTATCTTGACACTCTGAGAAAAGTGGTGGTTGTTGAATCTGAAGAATGTCAAATAAGTAGCAGAGGAAAAGTTTGGCTGAAAGAGTCCAGTCAATCCCTGTGCTCTGAGGCACAGAGCGTAATACCATGTTCAGTTAATAGTTGTTAAAGTGATGAGTGCATGGAAGATGATAATACTTCTGTATGTTTTGCTCCTTAGAGAGTCTGAATGGGGGCATTGCTATATGAGGACTTGGGTAAATGTGGGCACATAGAATGAGGGGAAAGGGAGTGAGGAGAAACAGCTATTTAAGATCACAAGCACGGCTGGCTGGGTGACTCCTCACTATCACTTCAAAAGCATAGGAGCTACTAGGGGGAGAAAAGTTGGCCACCCAATTCACACTGAGAATTAATACTGTAGGGGCACCTGGGTGGCTCAGTCAGTTAAGCATCCGACTTTGGCTCAGGTCATGATCTCATGGTTCATGGGTTCGAGCCCTGCATCGGGCTCTGTGCTGACAGCTCAAAGCCTGGAGCCTGCTTGAGATTTTGTGTCTCCCTCTCTGTCTGCCCCTCCCCTGCTTGTGCTTGGTCTCTCTCTGCCTCTCAAAAATAAATAAATGTTGAAAAAAATGTTTTTAATTAATACTGTATACATTTGTGGGGGACAAAAGGCTTATGCAGTTCTTTAGTAAAATGAAAGAATGCTGTGGCTTATTAAATTATTCTCATATAAATTATTCTGCCCTTGCTACTTCTCAAGGCAGGCAGGTAACAAGTTCTCTTCTTTCTATGTAAACCTAGTATTCAATCCTGATTTAATATTCCCACTCTGTTTTTGTAATTAAAACATCATTTATACTGAGAATAATTAAGACAACTGTACATTTGATTTTAAAATCAGTTTTGAGTATTGTGCCTTGTCAAGCTACAAGAATGGTTCCTGCAGCTTTTACAACGTAGCATTAAGAAGCAGACAGTGACCGCAGGCACCTGAGTGGAAGGTTTGACAGTTTGATAAATTAGGAATGACACTTGCCAAAATGGCTGTCCTTCCTGCAGTCTGCCGGTGGAGCATTTGCACACTGTTAATTGAATTGGCAATTTGTGTAACAGTGCCTGCCCCTGAGCTTTTGTAACGCTGGATCTGCCATTTAACTCTGATAATCCAGGACTTGGGAATAAGGACGAAAAGCTTCACATGATATTACTGCAGATTTAAAATGACAGTCGGGGACCTTGTTGCCAATTTCCCATTAAATGAGAAATAATTAACAATAGCAATAACAAAGTCTTATAAAGCTGGAAAGTTAAATTGACTTTTCAGCACTAGTATCGTACAAAATTGCTTCTAGTGTGATTATCGGATTGCCCTTTCAAGATTATATACCCTAAATAGTATCGTATGATGAACCAAACATAGGATGTTTTGCGAGCCAACCTGTTTTATTACTGTGAAAATCTTCTGATTATCTACAGGGATTGTATTGTCATTAAGGATTTGTTTTATGCTATAAGATTTCATAGAGATAGAGACCTTAATGAAATGATAGAGTTTCTTATTTCCTCACTTTTGCTAGTAATTTAATCATAGCTGCAGCAAAACGTTGAACTACAGCTAAATAATGCCATTTATAAATTTCATGCAGTAGTATATGAGGCTTTTGGGGGGTATGGGGGTATCTTTCCTTGATGCTTCCCAGAGTTTTAAGATCTCCTGACTATTTGTGTGTGTGTGTGTGTGTGTGTGTGTGTGTGTGTGTGTGTGTGTCTGCTACCATCATATTTGGAATAATGGTTTTAAACAACACCAATTCCTGGTACACAGTTCTTTAAAAAAAATTGTAAAATGTCAAGTTTCCATGATTCTCAAAGCCATGGTTATAGCCATTCACAGTTGTTTGCTCAATTCTGAAGTTGAAAGTCTTTTAAAGGATGTGGTATTGAGTTGGTTATGTTAGTTTGGAACAGGATGATATTTAGCTGGTACTTTATGGATGGCCATACCCAATGTGTGCAGTCAGTGTCTGTGGTTACATATTTTGTCTGCCACTTTTGGCTTATGTATTGGTGCGTGGGTAGCGGCTAGGTAAGGTGTGGACATCAGATCAGCTAGAAGGGTTTCAGAAACTAATTAGGTGGCAAAAGATTACCGTTTTCAAAGATTTTAAAGTTACTTTTTATTATAGACTCTCACCTCACAAGTGTCCGTTAAAGTATTTGACCAAGAAAAAGAAGCGTTTCCTTAAATAGTCAGGATATTCAAGAATAGAATGAAGCCTTCCATTCTGTTTTTTTTACTGTGGTTAGAAAATAAGATGGTCTTTGCTCTGTTTTTTTTTTAGAATTTGCTAGTTTTTCTTGACAAATGAATATATTTCATTAATCTGATGACAGGATATACAAATGAACATCTCCAGATAGAGTGGGAATTGAGGGACTGTCATGCCCGCTAGAAATCAGGGCTTTTCTAGAGGTTCTGTTTGAAGCCAGAAACCATGGTGGTGCCTGCAAGGGGACAACACAAGGAGACAAAATGTTAGGAGCACTAACACTTAGGGCTCAGGAGGAAAGTAGAAGTCAGCAAAGGAAACCATAAATGCAGAAGAGAAGAAGGGAGAGAATCTGAGATACAAGGGGTGGGCCTGAACTTGACAACAAAAAGCAGTGTATGTGGACTCAGAATTCCTGGGTGTCTTTATACCTTAACTCTATAAAATTTGGCACATCAGGAAATCTTTTCTTTGCTTCTATCTTTTCATTGAGAAATGGTAATAAATATATGCCCATTTTGGGGCACCTGGGTGACTCAGTGGGTTAAACGTCCGACTCTTGATTTCGGCTCAAGTCATGATCTCTCACAGTTCATTTCATGAGATGGAGCCCCATGTTGGGCTCTCTGCTAATGGCTCAGAGCCTGCTTGGGATATCCTCTCTCTCTCTCTCTCTCTCTCTGTCTCTCTTCCTGTCTCTCTACCCCTCAACCACTAGCATGCACATGCTCTCTCTCTCTCTCTCTCTGTCAAATAATTACACTTTAAAAAAAGCCCATTTTTACCTCATGAGGGTGTGTGCATGTGCAAATGAAGTGGATTATTATATGTGAAAACATTTTACAAATGGTAAAGTCCTATATTAAAATTTAAGCTGTTAACCCAGGTAGCAGCATAGTAATAGCATATTTTAGCAAGGAGTGGTCAAAACTTTCAAAAACCACAGAACTGCCTAAGAAAATGAAGAGGAGGGATGCCCAGTGGAAAATGGGATGGAAGCGCGTTCTCTGGTACCACCATGGAGAGTTCATTTTTAGCACAGTGGCGAGGACAGAGGGCTGGGCTCAGAACGTTACAAAGAGGCTGAGTCTGTAAAGAAGCATGGGTTGTGGGTGTGTAGGTCAAGGTGGTGGTGGATGCTGCCTGTTAACCCCAGAAAGATGGGGATGCATGCGCAAAGGATTGATGAGTGTTCGGGAACAAGAGAGGAACTTGGCATGAAAATTGCTGCATTTCTGTGCTTTGAAATGTCTCTGAAACTGAAAATGGGTCTTGTAATTGACGTATATATTTAGTATGATGGTTTTTCTTTTTTTCTTTTCCTCAGGAGAATAGAAGGTAAATTGATGGCATGTTCAAAAATTAATGGTGCTTTAGGATTGTTGCATTGTGACAAAATGTTAATATGGATATAGCTTGCCAATGGCCTATTTTTGCATATTTAATTATCAAAATATTTGATATCAATTAGGAAAGGCTTCTGTGCCTTTCCTTATCCAAGGTTAGGATGTTACTTCATTCATCATTTCTTGCATGCATGTCCTATGGAGAGCTTACTACTATAACACTAGATGCTGTGTTAAGAGTTGTATGTACATGATACCATTTAATTCTCGAAATACCACCAGGAGCTGCAATTGTTTTTAGCTTCCCATATTATATATGAGGAGACTGAGGCTCAGAGGTTATGTTACTTAAACTCTTGGCTTGATACGAAGCCTGATGCTGGGTTGGATGCTGTGGAGAAAAAAAAGCGACACTTGCAGTGGCCCGTTCCTCTGCCCGAGGCACACATTGTTCAGAAAAAGGTACACTGTTGTATTGTAAATGCCACAACAGAGGCACGAGCAAGCTAGGGTTGCATAAGTGAGGGGCATCATTTCTAACCAGGAAGTAAGGAGAAGTTTTTTTACAGGGTGAAATTTAAACAAGTAGAGATAAGGCAAGTGGTAACACAGGCAGAGAAAACCAGCTGAGTGGAAGAAATGGAAGCAACAAAACACTATCAGAGTTGAGAGGACAGCAAGTTACCAAGGCTGGCTGGACAGGAGCATGACTGAAGAGGAATAGTGGGAAATGAAAGCAAGACAATGGGTGCATTTCAAAAGGACATCACCCAGTGTTTTGTTGGTGTAATTGTGACTTCGCTAGTAATTGGTTTTCTGTTTTTTTCCTGCTAGTTATTTTGGTTTTGTGTTTCCAACCACTTGGTAAAACCATCTCTGGGATTATAGTAGGTATCTAGTTTGTTCTTCGTTCTTTTGTGCCTTCAAAATGTTCTACCGTTCTTCTGTCGCTAGAAAAGATCATGGTGGATATTATTTTATACAGTTTTAAACAGTTTAGTTCTCATGACATGTGTACCTAAAAATGTCCACTGGGATATAGAAAATTTATTTTAAATTTAATGGAAAGAAATACCCTGACTTTTACTATCACATCATGATGGGAAAAGTTTGGGATAAAATCACCTGAGCAGAGGTCTGGGGGAAACTGGGCAATGTTCTTCCCATTTTTAAATCTTATTTTGTGATTATCAATCCCTGGGCATTTTGGGGGGAATGATGTGTATCTTTTTATGTCTACATTTTCTTATACAGGTTATGTACACACAGCTGCAAATTCTTGTTTGTCCATCTTATTCTTTAAAAGTATATTTTCGGGGCTCCTGGGTGGCTCAGTCAGTTAAGCATCCAACTCCAGCTCAGGTGATCTCACAGTTCGTAGGTTTGAGCCCCACGTCAGGCTCTGTGCTGATAGCTCAGAACCTGGAGCCTGCTTCAAACTCTGTGTCTCCCTCTCTCTTTCTGCCCCTCCCCCACTTGTGCCTGCAAGCTGTCTCTCTTTCTCTCTCTCTCTCAAAAATAAATAAATAAAATTAAATTCATTTTCCTTTATGAATCTTTACTATTTTTTTCTCTATTTATGCTTGTAAAGTAAAGGTGACTTAAACTGTCTTGCTTCTTTGTTGTTTTGGGCTTTCTCTAAATTTTTTCTTACTTTTTTACCTTTTGAGCTTCCTGATACCTGCATTTAAAGGTATAGATTGACCTCTAAGTACGACTTAAGCTGTGCCCCACAAATTTTGACATGAGTGTTTTCAACATTATTCTATTCAAAACCTTTTAAAATCTCTGATTTTTATTAACTCAGTAGATTTTTTTAAGGTAATACGTTCTTTAGTTCCCAAACATGTAAGGATTATCTCTCCTCTTTTGGATATTCATTTTATTGTCATGTACATATTTAAATTTTTTAATGTTTATTTTTGAGACAGAGAGAGACACACAGCGTGAGTGGGGGAGGGCCAGAGAGAGAGGGAGACACAAAATCCGAAGCAGGCTCCAGTCTCAGAGCTATTAGCACAGAACCCAATGCGGGGCTCTAATTCACAAACCGTGAGATCATGACCTGAGCTGAAGTCTGACACTTAACCTACTGAGCCACCAGGCGTCCCTTGTTATATCCATATTTAAATACTCCTTATCTCTCACAGGGGGCCTTCAAAACTCCCTAAGGTCATAGCTCATGTATGATGTTTGCTATTTGCCTTAAGGATTGGACACATGCCACAGATACTGGTAAGCAGGTGTTATGTGACAAGACTTACTCACCAAGCTCTTATTCTGGAGTGGGGTAAAGATAGGAGGCAGTCAACCAGCAAATGCCCTAACAGCATGACTGAGCATAGTGTTGAGTACTATGAAGCAATGAAACAGGATGAGGTGATAGAAGAACCCTGATAGGGGCAGGTGTGCTACTTTTTACTGAGCGTGCAAGGAAGGCCTTCCTCATTTGACGTTTGGATTGAGACCTGGATGACTGGAAGCAGCCAGCCACATCTAGTTTGTAAATAAAACAGTCCAGAGCAAGCAACAAACACAGAACTCAGGTGGGAGCTGACTTGGTATCTTATAGGAACAGACTTTTAAAAAACAAAACAAAGCAAAATAGTGTAGGTTTGGTGTAGGAAGTGGGAGAATAGTTTTAGGCAAGCAAGGGCACAATCATGCAGACCCTTCTAGGACATGGTGGGAGATGGATTCTATTCTAAGTAGGCTGGGAAGCCATTTGATGGTTCTAAACATGGAATAAGATTAGTAAGCCTTTTGCCTAAATTTGTTTGGAAGATTAGTATGAGGTTGAGCGTGTGTGTGTGTGTGTGTGTGTGTGTGTGTGTGTGCGCGCGCTCATGTGCGTGCACTGTAGGAAAGGGAGAAAGAAGGATGCCTGGAACATGGTAAGCTTTACATTAGTTTGTCTTACTGTTATATGACAGTGAGCAATCATTTCTTATTTCTTGTAAATGTTTGGTACATTTTAGGCAATATAAATGTTTACTTGAATAAATACAAATTTACAGCATGGCTATGCTAACTTCACTCCCACCCTTTTAAATATGTTTTTTTTTTTTTCAGAGAGAGAGAGAGAACATGTGGGGGAGGTATAGAGGGAGAGAGAGACAGAGACGGTAGGGGGCAGAGAGAGAGAATGAATGAATGAATGAATCAATCAATCAATCAATCAGTCTTATGCAGGCTTCATGGTCAGCACAGAGCCCTACCCAGGCTGAATCCCATGACCCTGGGATCATGACCTGAACCAAAATCAACAGTTGGACATTCCACTGACTGAACCACCCAGGCACCCCACTGAATTTGATTCCTACAAACATTTATGTTCTTTGAATTAATAATCTGTAGGTTCATTTTAGTATGCCTTCTGTGTGAACTTGGGCAAGTCACCTCTACAGAGCTGTTATGAGGATTAAATGAGATAATGTCAGGCAGCGGACATGATGATGGGCACATAATATTCACCCAGTGGGGGCTATTTTAATGATCTAATGACATTTCATTACACTCTGTTTAGGTTCACAATTCCTTCAAGTTGTGATTTAATTAGTTGGAAGGATAATTCTATGCACTGGATGTTAAATATCTGCAAGTATAAAATGAGACTACAAACCATTCTGTCTTCATTGATGTATTTTTAGTTATTAGACATCTCATATTCCAAAGGCCTTCTCAGAAGCACACAAGTAAATTGATAGTCACTTTACATTCAGTTTGGAGGGTCAGGGAGTAGAATTTTATGGAAAAGGTTATTCAAAAAGTCTGTTTTCCCTGGATTTATTTGTTTGTGAGGACAAAGAGAGAAGCTTGCGATTTATATTTCTATTGAGCAATGAATGACCTAGCTGTAAAGAGATATTTTACTTATTTATGAAGAATAATTAATTATTTGCCGGCGTGAAGGAAGAAAGCATTCTAATGAAGGCATACATTTTAAAGCTTGAGGTGGAGGAGAAGAAACAAAAGTTGGCAAAATTTAAACTATTTACATTTAGATGATTTAGTATGAAGGAGATAAAACATTCCTCAAACTAGTACAGCACTAAGGGTAGAAGTGAGTTGCAATTTATAATAACGTTTTATATGCTGCATCGTAACTCTTGAAATTCAAGCTTCTAAATCAGGAATCATCTTATCAGGGTAAGATCTCATCAGTATCCAGACATTTTTAAGGCTATAAAGTTGTTCATAATTTACACATATGAATATAGTATAGGTGCAAGAAAACTTCAGCTATCTGGAATTTAAAGGAAATTATTTTGGATAAAAGAGGGCCTATTCTTTAATCACCAAACTTTTTCTTTTTTCTTTAAATCATTTTGGAAAGACTTTTTTGTGGGGAAGATAATTGAGCCTTTTCTTTATGACTTAGGAGCATCATTATGTATGCATTTCATTACCATGAAAATAATATGGTGTGATGTCCTCAGGGACCATTGGACGATGAGCGCTGCTTTGACTGTATACCAAATTGGCCCAGATTATAGTGCATTTTGAGGATTTCTTTTCCTGTTGTTTATCCCTCCCCCTTCAGCCCCCCCCCCCATTCCTCTCTTACTGTCAGCCATAACTCCTCTCTGCCATTAGCATTTCTGGATTTCCCTTTTAGTCTGGGGCTTCAGAAACGCGTTTAGCTTGGACACCTAAGTTTGTTGGAATTACATATTAAACTAAGCGTGAAAGAAATCTGATAGAGGACAAAAGGGCTCCTGTGTGAATAAAGTAGTTGCACTTTGTGATACCACTTTTGACTCTGCAGAGGCATTTTTCACAGTTGATCTCATTTGCATTTTGGATGAATAAAATATCTTTACAGAAGGTACAGGGACACTCTGTGGAATAAGCCAGTTATTCTACCCGTGTGTGTGTGTGTGTGTGCGCACGCATGTGTGCACCTAGCACTTCTCTAGCTGTGCAATATATTTATGTGCGGTTCCCCGCCCTATAATACCTACTACCTCAAAAAGAAGTGCTCCTCCCAACTGTGCTTTTAGAGAACTAGGGAAAACGATCTTACCACTTCTGCAATCTTCTTTGCAGCCCTTGTTCCTGAAAATATTTTAGCCTATGTTTGGTACACTGACTATGTAAATGAAATCTTTGATGGGTCTGCAAAAATCTGTCAGGACACAACCTCCCCCCCCCCCCACCACCAGTTTTAAGTAATTAAAGCTAGATGCTCCAAACCTGAAACTCACAGAAAATTATTATAAAATCCCCAAACTGATTTTCTTTTTCTAACTAAATTTCTTAGTGCAGTTCTGCTGCTTGGCTTGCCCTCTTGACTAAAATAAGTTTACCAGCATCTCTCCATAATGATACTTATCTTTACAAAGATAAATATGGCCATATTTCTCAAAAATTCAGATTAAGAATGTAGGTTACTGGGATTTATGAAGACTATTTTTCTTTTCAAATATTTGATCAGTATCATGGAATGTAGTTAGACACCTTGGAAAGCCATTAAATAGAAATACATCATGATTTTTAAGGGAAGAAAGGCAAACTCAGAACAGTGTCTGTTAGACAATTCACCCATGTACCCAACTGACCATTGGGAGCCAAGGAGGCTGATTTTTATGTTTAAAATGAATCCGTCCTAGATTAACCATGTCACGTCCTCTTAGCCACAGGCGTATGAATCTCAGGGTAGACAGCTGTTTGGATGTCCCACACTGGGACTGCTGCCCTCAACAAACGCTTCTGATTCTCCTACATGGTCACTTGGCAGCATCCATGTGCACCCATATGGCTGGATGGCACCATGCCTATTTACAAGTCAGTCGAATTGTTTTATTAGGACCCAGGTGCCAAGCAAACATGGGTTTGGTCTCACTGCCTACTGAACTATGTGGCTTCTTTCTCAGAAACAAGTCTTTTCTTGCTAATGACCTCCAGGTTTCTAGCAATATATTTGTTGGCATTGTGTTGCTTTCTCTACCACTTGGACACTTTGTAAAGATAACGAAGGAAAGAAGAATGATATCTCTTGCAGTTACTAAGCAGACAGTACCCAAAACAGCAACAGACACATTTGGCCTGTCACCTGTGGCCTCAGTATCACTCAATTCCCATTGAAGTCCTTTGTAGTCCTGCTTGAAGACTGAATGGAGCATTTGTGTACATTCCATGACAGTGAGACTGGTCATTTAACTTTTGTTTTTTAAATGGCTTCACTAAAGTAGGGATAATAGCTTTCATATAAGGAAATGATGCAAAGAAATTATACGTTTGCCCTGGAATTAGCGAACAGATATTTAATATTTTTCTACTTTTGCTCTAACTAGTTGATTGTTGTATACCACTTGAGTTTATAGAACATTTTGACCTGTATTGCTTTAGTTAGCCCTCATGTAAACTTTATGAAGTAGGTAGGTCAAGTATTACTATTCATTTTACTTTACAAATAGGGGAATAATACTTTTACTTTTTTACTTACAAGTATGGGCTAAGAACAGTATTGTGACTTACACAAGGCTGTCCAAGTTTAAGTGGCAGAGCCAAGACTCAAACCCAGACTTTTTCTGGGAGTCTATTACCTTTAGTATTGAAAAATCCTTGAGGAAAAAAAAAAAAAAGAAAATGCTTGAGAGAGTATGTTCTTCAGGATGGATTCAATCTCATTTCATTTTTAAGGAAAGCCTCCAAATAGTTAAGATGTTGATTGGAAAATATATATTAACTTTCTCATTATAAGTGACTTTAATAGAAAATATCCCCATACAGCTGCCATTGTAATTTATTGCTTTTATTTTCTCTTTTGACTTGCTTCCTGAGTAACATTTTGGGTCATTTTCATGGCAACAGCCTTGTTTCAGTTGTTTGTTTTTGTTAGGAGGTCAAAGAATTTCATTTGCCTCAAAGGAAGAAAATTTTTCAGGATTCCAGAAACCCATACTACCATACTCCTCCTCGATGTGACATAAAACTTCAAATCTGCATCTCTTCTAGTTAATACCCATTGATGAACACTGGCATGGCTTTCATTGTGTTGAAACAATTGAACATCAGAAAAGTTACGGGTAAAGGAGTTTTGAAGGACGTATAGCCTAATTTGACTGTTGTTATTCACCTTCTTTTTTTAGATAGCGCACATGTCAAAATTCTCCACTGAAAAATTTCAAGTCAGAAGTATAATGTAAATGGGGAAAAAAAATTTTGTAACCAGGGAGATGACAAGGTAAATTTTTAATGTTGAGTAGAAATAAGAATGAAGTGAAGAGTTGACTTGTCATTGAGTCATTGTTTGACATCTGAATATTTGGAAATACTTAGCAAGTAGGTATAGTATAGCAAGTTCACTTTGTCTTTTTATAGTATAAATACCCCTCTGTTTCACTCTTACCCATAATGGTTTTGATATGAAAAAGGCTTTTTTCACTTTTAAGAGCTTATTGGAGTATATTTTACATACTCTACCATTCACCCACTGTAAGTTGGATAATTTGTAGTAAACTTAAAGGGGTGTGACCATCACAACAATCCAGTTTTAAAAGACTTTTTCCATCATCATGAAGCTCACGGCCACTTGTAGTCAGTCCTGCTCCCACCTCAACTCCAGGCAAATACCAGACACTTTCTGTTTCTCTATATTTCTACCTTTTCTAAAGATTGCCTGCAGGTGTAATCATACAACATGTAGTCTTCTGTGCCCAGCTTCTTTCACTTAGTATAATGTTCTTGAGTCTGTTTCAAATTTTATGTGTGTGTAGTTAGTTCTTTTTTATTGCTGAGTAGTAGTTTATTGCATGCATGTACCACACATTATTTACTTATTCACCAGTTGATAGACATTTAGATTGCTTCCAATTTTTGCTATTTTGAGTACTGCTACCATGAACATTTATGAACAAGTCTTTGTATGGAATTATGTTCTCATTTCTTTTGAATAGATAAATAGTAGCAGAATTTCTGAGTGTTAAGGCAAATGCATGTTTGATTTTTAAAGAAAATGCAAAAGTTGTTTTCCAAAGTAGTAATTGGATTGGACCATTTTACATTCCCACCAGCGACATATGACAGTTCCAGCTTTTTTATTTTCATTACAGCCAGTTCTAATTTTTTTTGATTGCATAGTGGTATCTCGTTGTGATTTTAATTTGTATTTCTGTTTTAGTTTTCTGTTTCTGTGTAACAAATTACCACACACTTAGCAACTTGAAAACAACATACTACATTTTAATCCCCAGTATCTGTGGGTCAGGAGTCTGAATATAGGTTCATCGAGTTTACAGTTGAGAATCTCACTGGCTGAGATCGAAGTGTTGGCTTAGACCATGATTTTATTTGAGACTTGAGGTCCTTTTCCAAATTCACTGGTTGCTGGGAGAATTTACCTTCTTGAAGTTGTAGGGCTGAAGTCCCCATTTTCTTGCTGACTACCCACTGGGAACCACTCTTAACTTCCAGGGTCCAAGGGGGTCCTTGCCACATGGCCCACTCCAGAGGCAGCTTACAACATGGTTGTTTGCTTTTCAAGGCCAGCAGAAGAATCCCTCTCACTTTGAATCTTTGTTTCAGGGAAGACTGACTGATCATGTCAAGCCCACCCAGGATAGTTTCTCTTTCGATTAACTCAAAGTTAACTGATTGGGGACCTTTGTTCCATCCACAGAATCCCTTCACTTTACTGTATTATTCACCCTAATCATGGGTGTGAAACTCTATCACATTCACAAGTAGTGTCCATACTGACAGGGATGGGATGTACATAGATACCAGGCAGCAAGAATTTTGAGAGCTGTTTTAGGATTATGCCTACCTCTGTTTCCTTAACAGCATCTTGCCTGTAATCATTAGCCATTCCTATGTCCTTTGAAACCCTATTAAAATATTTTGCCCATTTTTTACTGGGTGGTTTTCTTCTTACTGACTTATAAAAGGTCTTTATATATTTAGGACCTAAGTCCTTTATCACACTCATGATTTGCAAATACTCTCTTCTTTCATTCTGTGACTTGTCTGTTCATTTTCTTAATGGTGTCTTTTGACAAGACAAGGGTTCGCTCATTTTGAGGACATCCAGTGTATCATAATTTTTAGTAGATCATACTTTGAGTGTCATAGCTGAGAAATCTTTATCTAACCTGAAGTAAAAAACATCTTCTCTTAGGTTTTTTAGTATTTTATAGATTTCATAGACTGTAGATCTGATCCATTTTGAGTTAATTTTTGTGCAAAGTATGAGAGTATCTATGTTATTTTATCGAGGCATGTATTTATCCAATTGTTATGGAACCTTTTGTTGAAAAGACTATATTTTTCCTCTCAAATTACCTTGGCGTTTTTGTTGAAAATCAACATTTTGTTGAAATTGAGCATAGATGTAAGGGTTTACTTGGACTCTCGGCTGCTCCATTGATCAATGTGTTTATCCTTATGCCAATACCACATTGTCTTGATTTCTGTAACTTTAAGTTTTGAGGTCAGGTGATATTAGTCCTACGACTTTGTTTTTCTTTTTTTTAAATTGCTTTAGCAATTGTAGCTCATTTGCATTTTCATACGAATTTTAAGATCAAGTTGTTAGTTTCTATGAAAAAGCTTGTTGCATTTTTAAATTCCATTGAGATCAATTTGAGCACAATTGCTGTCCTAACAATACTGAGTGACCCAACCTAGGTATATAGCCTATAACTCCATTTATTTAAATCTTCTTTAATATCTATAAGCAATGGCTTATAGTTCTTAGTGTACATACAGGCATTGAACTTTTTTTATTAAATGTATTCCCAAGCGGTTCATTCTTTTTGATGTCTATTGTGAATGGAATTGTTTTCTTAATTTAAAATATTGGATAAGATTTCAAAATATATACTTGATTTTTATATATAGATCTTTTATCCTATTGTTTTTTATCCTATTGTTTTTATCCTATTGTTTAACTTGTCTATTATTTCTAAAATTATTTTCTAGATTTTTTATATTTTACATAAAGGATTATGTCATCTATGAATAAACACAGTTTTAACTATTTCTTTCTAACTTCAATGGCTTTAATGTCTTTTTTTTTTTTTTTTTTTTTTTTTTTTTTGCCTTACCACACTGGTTAGAACTTCTAGCATAGTGTTAAAGAGCCCTGTAAAAAGCAAGCTTTATAAGTTAGGGTGTAGCTTCAATATAAAACTTGAATCAAACCTGGTAAGTGTATTTGCTTCTTAGATGTAAATGACTTTTCTGAATAGGTATACTAAAAACTATTTTTTTCCTAAGTGCCATCTTTTTAAATTTTTTTTTACTTTTTAAGAATTGTGATAAATTTGGTTTTTGTATAGATTGTTCAATATGCAGGGCTTAGGGGGTTGGTGGAGAGTTCCTTTTAAGTCTTTGCCAAGATTCCTATGATTCCCAGTTCTTGGGTATCTTTATCGATACCAGGTAACATCTTTAGAATGTTACCAATTCTTTTAGGCGTGTTTTGGTGTACTACTTATTACAGCTTATACTCAAATATGCCATGTTTTTCTTTCAAATCTTTTTTTCTTTCTTTCTTTCTTTTTTTTTTCCCCAAGGAAGAAACAGAAAGCACACTGGCCTGAAAGTGGGAAGACTTGGAATCTAGTTGCTGGATAGCAGTTTGATTTCTGGCAAATCTCTTGTCTTCTCTGAACTTTTATTTTTCTTCTGTATTAGTAAGATAATCGATGAGTCTTACATTATAAGCTCAGTAGTATTTTGTGCTTTAATATTTTATGGTTCTGAGGACATACTATGCATCTTAAGCAAAATAAGATTAATTTTATTTACAATTTTTTTATTCTTTTAAAGTTTATTTATTTTGAGAGAGATAGAGCAAGCGGGGAGGGGCAGAGAGAGATAAAGGGAGAGAGAGAGAAGAATCCTAGGCAGGCTCTACACCATCGGCACAGAGCCCAATGCGGGGCTTGAACCCATGAACTGCAGATCATGTTCTGAGCCAAAGTCGGAAGCTTAACTGACTAAGCTACCCAGGTGCCCCAAAAGACTTTTTTTATTTCAAATTTGTTTTCTATTAAGGAATCGAAAGGCTCCAACTCATATACAGTCACAGAAGATACCTATGTTAAAACAAAAATTCTTCTCAAAGAGCATGGTTATTAAATAGGCAAATTTAGGATGAACATTAGACCTTCTGAAAAATTGCATATTTTGAAGCTTATACACCTTTTCTCATTTCTTTTAAGATACAAACTATATTATTGTAGGAATCTTCAAGGAAGGCCTCCAAATTATTTTGCTTAGTGATATTGTATGGCATCAGTGATGTAGAATTTTGTTTTCATTATATTGTGTTGGCCACACATAATTTAACTGTGTAATTAAACATGTGATAACATATGCCATAAAGTTTTCTGCTAGTCTACCACTTATTTATTATTGTTACACCAAATTCATTATCATCATGGTGATAAATCTGAATATGGTGCATGATTGCATTTGAACCTGATTCATATTGACCTTTCAACTGAAGGCAGTATGTTGTCTCATTTAAGACCACAATTATTAGACCTTAAACTACTGAAGGCGATGGTTTTTATTTCCATGGGGCTGGAGAGGCACTGGGGCAAAGCACAGTACAGCAGTATCAGCTTAGAGTGTTTAGCAGTAGCTCAGCTTTTTCAAAGCCTCTTTTTTTTTTTCAAGAGATGCTAAAAGGGTGTTCAAAAAAGATGAAAGCTACATGATTAAAATGAAGCACGCTATAATGTTTAACTGGCAGTTTATGCTACATAGTCTATATACTCTGGTCTAATCATCTTGTATTGTGTCTGACTAGTTTATAGTGGTTGAAAGTTTCTTGGCCAGAAAGGACCTTGTAAAATTAGTTCTTATTAGAAAAAGCATGGATGGCTGCAAAATTTGGAGACAGGCTGATTTTAGTCCTGTCAAATGACATAAATAATCAGCAGGAAGGTTTTGGTTTAATGAAGAGAAAAAAAAAAAAATCAAGTGGTGTTTGTGTTTAGAATTTCCTAAAAGATAGAATTCTCATCAAACTAACATTTCACTTCTTTCTCTAGATTTGTCCCTGAGCCCACGTTTCAAGAAAATCTAATAGGTGTTTGTGTGTGTATTTCAGAATCTAAAGTTAACATATGACAGATAAAATGATAAAAGACAGACATAATACCTTGGGGTCGTCAAATGAAATAAGGATATAAGATGCTGTTCTAGGATATCAGGATGCAATATGTGAATTCCTAAACCTTGTGAGCCAGAGACATAAAGCTTAATTATTTACCGTCCATCCTCTAGTTGCAAGTTTGTGGGTTTTGGGGGTTGGTGGCAGTTTGCAGCTTTACTTAATTTTTGTTCTTTTGGTATTACCTGTGATCTCCATTTCCTAAGTGAGAAAGCATCTAGTTACTTGATTTATGGCCATCTGAACAGAATAAAGAATTTATATCAGAATAGTGTTTTGGTGTCTTTTTAATGTGTCAGATTCATTTAGCTTCTTTCCACTTGGGCAGGAATAGTATTTTACTTGCATTGTGTGAAGTTAAGCATTTGACGTTTTGTTAATTTACCAATTATTAGGACTGCCCACCACTGCTTGAGTGTTATATGTAGGTTAGAAGATAAAATCTGAAAGTTCCTGAATACATTGTTTCAGGGAAAGCAACAAGACCATCATTTTTTTAAGGTTTCCCAAATTTGTAATCCTAAAACCCAAACCTTGCCTGATCAGTTCTGTAAAATTCCATTTTGGCATGTTAATGGGTTAACTCCACAGATGTAGTGTGGCTAGGTATGATTTCTTAGATCATTTATCTGAATGGTGGTTAAGCTGTTAGCTCAAGGGACTTGTGAAAGGAACCTAGAAATAATTAGAGCAGAGAGGAGATTGTTTTATTTTTGTGATCTTAAGTAAAAATGTTTGTTCCTTCCAGTGAGAGCGCCACATCGCTATCACCACTGATCTTAGAATAAAACAAACAAATACACAAATCTTCCAAGATATTTTATTTCTCATCTGCTTTGATCTCCACTTTCAGCTGAGGGATGTGTAGTTTTCCTGTGCCAAACTCTACTTGAGCAGGAAAAATTTCCTTTGACCTATAAATTGCAAGCATGTGTTACTTCCAATTAATCTTTATAAGCTAGTGAAAAGAAATGTAGTGGCTTTTATAGTTTGACAGTTTTAAAAACAAATTATCTGTGAGTAGATCAACTTTTGAAATTAGGAAAAAACCACATGTAATCTCAAAATTGTACATTTTATTGGCACCTGCTAAGTATCAGGTGTTTATCACTGGGCCATAAAAATTCATTCCAGTCTAGAATCTAAAGTCTCAGCCCAGAAGGAATATGGAAACAATTTTGGCTAAAATGATTTATTTTTTGTTCTATAATCTAAGAGCTACAGAAATAGAAGGCTTAAGGTCTTGGGCATGATTTTATGAAAAAACTTTAAAGGGAGGCCATTTGTCCACGCTATGGGCCAGTGCCCCTATAAATTAAAGAGAGGGAAGTGGAAAGTAAAGGAGAAATAGAAAGAGGTGGTGGGGGATCTTGACTCTTAATGGGAATGGCTGCTTTATCGCAAGCTTTTTGGGTGGATACATGTTGAATTACAAAATACGGTATATGCCCATATTGTAAGCCCGGCAGGTCGGAAGGGGTTCATGGCTACCCTGGTTTCTGTAGGTTTCTCATCTCCAGTTCTACTTCTGTCACCCTGCATCTTACTGAGCTGAGGAAAATTCCAGAGAGCACAGTTTTGCCTATAAAAGCTAGGAAATTATTCTGGAGAGACGAGAAGGGCTTATTTAAAGCAGTCGTCATTAGTTTTGTCTTGGCTACTTGAGAATCAGTACAAGCAGTCTCAAGTCCTCTTAAGCATAGTTTATCTCCAGGGCTCTATTTTTATTTCAGGCATCTTTTCTGTTTTATAAGCATCTTGGCACCATCCCTTGTGCCATCATGATGCCCTGGGAGGCAAGATTTTCCTTTTTCCCCTGATCTCCTGCCCAGCTGCTGAAACTTCTCCCAACTTCCTATCTTGTCTCTCAGTGAAGGTGGCAGGAAAAAATCTGGTCAATAACCATTTGCTAAAAGGCTAAACAGAGAGCTTTCGTATCTCTCAAATGGCCTTATAAGGATAATATGTCCAGGGAATTCTAAAGAAATTTTTAAGGGCAGATAGTTCAAATCCTCAGGGAGAAGCAGAGGTAGAAAAGAGTTTGGAGGCAGGATGTATGGATGCCTTCTGTGCTTGGAGGTGCCCTAAACTATACCCAGAACCGGTAGTTCAAGCAGGATTACTCGTTGAACCACCCAGAAATATGGGGGGATATGGGTTAGAGGCAAGGTTCCTCATGCCTACCAGTTGAGAGATACTAGTGTTCTCTACATCACTGGGAGTAGAATGTGTGTGGCCCTGTTTTCAGTTAACTTTTGTGTCCATAGCTGGAGCAGTGTCTCAGATACCTGCCAACACCGCATTTGGGTAGGTTACCTGTTGTGAAGCTCTTCTGGACCAGGTTCCATGTGGCAACCTGTTTTTTTGTTTTTGTTTTTGTTTTTTGTTTGTTTGTTTGTTTGTTTGTTTTGCTGGCCTTCAGCAGGTCAGCTTTGACATCTCAAGGGTGGTTTTGCAGAATGTGAATTTCAATGCAAGAAGTATGTGTGGTTTTAATGAAGTGTTTGCACTTACGTATTAACACACTCATTTTATAAATTGGGCTGACATTTCCATTGTTGCCTCCTTGTATTATCGCTTTGTTGCATGCTCTAATAATTTTTATAAAGTTTATTGCACCCTGCTGCTCAATATCTTCATATGCTGTGTGTTGTTCTTTACATCCTGCTGGGGTGCAGTTTAATGAATTATTTTTCAATGAGAATGATATGATTTTTACAGCCTGCCCACAGAGATAGTGATTTTATAATATAGTATTTGTTTGATTCTGTGCCCTTGCCCATTTTTTTTTAGCCTACACATGTCACCATTACTAGCATCTGAGTGTTGCAAGGCACCGACTGTCCAAGCTTGATGCCATGCGTGTAATGGTCTCTTTTATTGCATGTTTAATTCTTTATCTCTTCTAATCTTCACCCTGAATCTCTGTCTTCATTTCCATCTCAGACAGTTTGGCTTTTATGCCAACATCTGTACATTTGCTTTGCATTGAAATTCCAAGAATAACATCTTTGCTGCTAGTGGTCTCTCTCGCTCAGTAATTGAATCCACACATTCCTAGGATGTGTTATGTGGGGTGATTTGGCAACTTTAGGTTTTTGTCAAACTCAGGCTTAGTTGAAACTATAGAAATGAGCTAGGGTTTATTTTGTGGGCACTGCTGCTTTATTTTCTTCTCTTTGTGCCCAGTCTTAACACCTACAACTCTTTTTTTCCCTGATCTGGTTGAACTGTAGAGAGTCTCCTTTCTATTTCCAGAAAAGCAGTTAATATTTAAGCACTGCCACTTCTACTTTCTGCCATGCCTTTGAGTTTAATCTTCATCCCCTGTGTGCTTTGCCTGTACACATCACTACCACCCCTTTCTGTCCCCCATACAAGGTATTCCTCTAGTGTTAGCCTGAGATTAATTACTGTAGGCATTCATGACAAGGGATGTCTTAAGCTTGGAACATAAAATGAAAAACTTAAAAAGTCCCAATATTGAGGGATACTTCTCAACATTGACCATGCAAGGTCTTGTCTGGGGTTTAAATACAGAATTTACCAAGGGTGTCAGTTAAAATGTGTTAAGTGCACAGAGTATGCAACCTATAGTTGGCTAATCAGTAACAGAATTTAGTTATTTGTTGGTAAGAGAAATCTCTTTTGGGTAGATGGGTAGGTACAGCACTGGCTCAACAAGGTCAGCTAGGACCCAGATTTGTTCTGTTTTGCTGCTCTGCCATCCTCAATGAATTGCCTTTTCCACTCAAGACTTGTCACATCACGTCATGGTGGGAAAATGATTGTTGGATCTCCAAGCATTGGTCCCTATACAACAGCTTTGAAGTAACATGAAGTGTGAAATACTTCCCAGAAGCATCATAGGGGAGTTCCCTTTATGTCTTATTGGGCAGAATTGCGTCCTGGTCCCATGCTTGAAGTGATCACAGAGATGGGAGAATTGTTTTAAGACAGTTATTACTCATTTCCTCGAAGTGGGAACATTATCTGCCCAAGAAAATCAGAATTATATTGCAAAGAAGAAGGAGTAGCTCAACAGACATGGTTCGTTTTGGATGGGCAACATGTTTGTTTACTTAACCAGTGATTGGACGTTGTTGGATAAAAATTAAATATAGGCTTGTGTGAAATTGCCCTCTAATTCTCAATGTAAGTAGTGAATGTGGAACTCATTTCTTCATTTTAGAGCCATCAAGTTCCATGTGTGAAAATTATTCTATATTCTTACAGAACATACTCTATTTGCAACCATTTACTTTACTACTAAGCAAATTTCTTTTTCAACACAGTGACGTGCATATTTTGGCATATTGAGAATATATGATAATAGGTATGGCATGACCAATGCTGAGCTTTTAGTTGGGTTCCATTTGCTGCAACCCTAATGCAGAAGACTGTAATCCCTATGAAAGTAGGGGCCTCATCTCTTTTTGTTCCTAATAATTTCCTTAATCTATCTGAGTCCCTGGAATATAGTGGGTGATCAATACATTACTTACTGAATAAATGAACCTCAGGCATGAGTGAATGACATTTTTGAACTTCTGTTACTTGCTCAGATAATAAAATGCTGTGTGCTAGGGTGAAACTTAACATTCGAATCAAATAATAAAGCAGGTTTCTTTGTCCGCCTTGATCTCCCTGTATAGTTAAGAGGATTTAGTTGCTTAGAGTTTCATCAGATCCTTTTCATAAGTCAATAAGCAACTCCCTTCCGCTTCCCTGGGCCAGCCCATTGCATAGTTAATGCCATCATGAAATACCAGAAGGAGAGAAGGAAGGCACAGTTTTAATGTTACTCATGTGTGACACTACAGAGTCAAATGTCACCCTGCCTCCTACTCCTTGATCTCCAAGGGAAAGGGAGGGTGCTGAGAATAGTAAAGGGCAACAGTCAATAGTGAAAGGAATGGAAAGGAATTTAGTGTAAGCTCTGATGTGCCTTTTTCTCTCCTTCCTTTTCACTTGGCCAGGTAGTTAAGGGAAATGTTAACGGCAGGCATGTGACAAAGGGATATGTTCCAGAATATTGATATTTTCCCAAAGGAGCACAAACAGTAACTAATTCGCTCTGGAAGAACATGCATCAAGCTGAAACAAATGTAAACTTGAGCCTATGCAAAACTCTCTTCTAAACTTAGCTTTTACATAATGAAACTTGCCCTAAAAGTTATGAACCGCCTAAGAGAGGCAAGGGGATGAATCTGGTTTCAAGGGCATAAACACTGAATTGCCATTTGTACTGATTTTCAGATGCAATTTAAAAATTAATCCAGAATGTTCAGGCCATGGGTATTATGAAAGCTTTTTATTGTAATCCTAGACAAAACTTTATTATGCTATAAAGAAGTCAGGAGTCTTCAGTGAAAATTGTAGTTGACAGGAAAATAAAGTCGATTCCATTTAAAGCTAAAAGGTATAGTAGGCCAGGAGATGCTTATATGTATCTTTTACTTTAGAGTGCATTTATAGCTCATGAAAGGAAGTAGATTGATATTCTCAAAGTGAACTTCTTTCGCTTGTGTTCACAAAACCTGAGCTAGCCGGGTGGAAGGACGTTGAATTAAGCCTTTATTACTCTGCCTGGGGCACACGAGCTTGTGTAAGCAGCCCAAGGATGAATGTGCAGCTCCAGAGTCACGCGCCCTCTGCTGAGACCACAAATTTCCCTCCCTTAGTTTCTACATCTCAGCTAAGTACTTAAATAAAAATATCTTGAATGCTACCATTTCTTGGAATCTCATTTCATTCTTCACTAGCCATTCTCAGTTGCTGGAAATTAAACATTATCATCATCACATATTAATAGAAAGACTCTGGGGTACCTTGAAATGTTGATTCAGGGTTAGGAACATTTCATCTGTGATCTTTGCCCTCAAGGAAATTACGATTTATGAGAAAGATTTGTAAGCATAAATTCTCAGTGTTCAGTTTATAATGCCGGTGCATTCCTTTCAGGAAAAAAAAAAATAGTGTAAATGGAGATTAGCCTCCTAGCTGGGTCCTCAGAGCGAGTTTACCCATAATGGAACCCAGCGATAAAACTGACCATCCTTTCATGCCTTACAGGTCCTGGGAGCAGCTTTGCTTGTGCCTGGGAACATTAGCGTGGTGCTGGGCAACATTTTGAAATAGGTCAGAACTGTTGGGAATACCTTTCTATCAGTATTGCTGATGCCTGCTTCACCTGCTAGTAAGGTTTCCTCAGACCTGTGGTACCCAGTTCTCCTGAGGTTATTCTGTGTCCACTACCCTAAGCCCACCATTTGGGGAAAAGAGAGGTACAGTAACCTCCTTACCTTGCAAGAGCGCCATTGTTGAGAAACTTTTATTTGTTTTTTTGTTTGTTTGCTTTTGTTTTCTTGTAGGTTGTGTGTGTGTGTGTGTGTGTGTGTGTGTTGTTTTTTTTACATTATCAAAATCCCAGCTCTCTTAGTACAGCTCAGTTCCTCTAGGGATTAAGGGAAAAAAGCAAACTGGTGGCATCAATGCACACTACTGTGTGAATTATTAATAATCTTTTTACCTACTCAAAAGAGTCACTTTCTAAGCAAGTATGTTTGTTAAATCAGACAACTCTCTAACCAGAGTTACTTACTTTATTCCAGACACTGTAGCAGAAAAGAAAAAAAAAGCCCAAAATATTTCTTAAATGTTTTTAGAAGACTGCTCAAAAATATTAATTGGCACTGTGGGTTATAAATGAGGACAGTCATATCCCAAATTAAAATGTAGGCACAAACGCACACAAGAAAACTCTAAACAAGGTATAAAGTGAAAGCTAGAAGAACAGTATGGAATAGGGTGTAGGGGCTAAGAGCAGAACAAGATGTCTTCCAACTGTCCATTGAAGGAAGGCTGCGTGGGTGAGGCATGTGGATAAGGCTGGAATGACAGGGTCTGTATAAGCTGAGGTAAGGGTGATAGTCTAGGATGGGTCAAGACAATAGTATTCAGCAAGAGCCCTGCCGTGCTGTCCTCCAGGGAGGTCCCTATTTCTCAAGAGTTGTTCTGCTGTGGAAAGAGGCTTGGAAATCAACACCTGAGTACCTTGCGCTTTTAGTACATGAATTCTCTTCTCAACCCTCTGAGGAGGCATGTTAGGAGGAAATCAAGGGTCAGCAAAATCAAGTCACTTGCCTGAAATTCTATAATTGGTGAATAGCAGGACAGTGATTATGATCTTGATCTGCCTGATGTTAGAGCCCATATTCTTATCATTGCGAAGCTTTTGCCTACTTATCCCCTGTGAGGACTCGGCCCAGCAGCCACGAGGGAGGGATGGGGCAGTCATGAATATGTGTAAGTTGAGAATTGTCCGCATGGGTATGGATATACTTACTTAAATTCTGTGCAAATCGAGAAGACTTACTAATGTTACTTTTCACAGAAATAATGTCATAATTTACCAAACCTTCTAAAGCAGGGAAGCAGCACTAGAAACCCTCATTTTGAAACCAGTGGTACAAATGACTTATTTTTAACCATTTTGAGTTCATTCAGAAACCAGGAAGGGTGCCCAGGTGGCTCAGTCAGTTAAGGTCCAACTCTGGATTTCACCTCAGGTCATGATCTCACAGTCTTGAGATCGAGCCTTGCATTGAGCTCTGTGCTGAGTGGGGGTCTGCTTGAGATTCTTTTTCTCCCCTCCCCTGCTCTCTCTCTCTCTCTCTCTCTCTCTCAATTAAAAAAAAGTGATTTGTCTAGCAGAATTATTGATTTTTTTTGAAAATGTGTCTAGTCTGTTTTTTTAAGACCTTTTCTGTAAAAGGCATCACAATGCTGCTGCAGGAATACCTCCATTCACATGGTGGTTCCAGCATTTTCAGTCATTCCGAGAGCCCAGTGGTCATGTCAAGGTCTGGAGGTACCCTTCATGTCCATCTCTTCAGTTGTACAATAACCTTCATCTTACATCACATTATAAAAGTTTATTTTGTCTTTAAGGATAAGCATGCTTTCTGTTTTAGAAAGAAGTAGCCCAGATTACAGTTGACATTTGAACAGCATGGGTTTGAACTTCACAGATCCACTTATACACAGAATTTTTCAGATAAATACGGTGCCATACTGTAAATGTATTTTATCGTTATGCTTTTCTTAATATTTTCTTTTGTCTAGTTTATTGTAAGAATACAGTGTATAATCCATGTAACATACGTAATATGTGTTAATCAACTGCTGATGTTATCAGTAAGGCTTCAGATAAATAGGCTGTTAAATTTGGGGGGAGTCAGAAGTTATGGATATATGTTCAACTCAACTGCATGGGGGTCAGCACCCCCAGCCCCTATGCTCTTCAATAGTCCACACTATTTTGTTGGGAGAGACGGACTATATGGTGACACTGTTTGATGTGACTTAAGTGCCTCCAGTTGGAGTGTGATCCCAGCTCACTCCCATTCCTTCTGACCTGAGTTTTCAGTTGGGCACTGCCCAGGTTCATGGTGCTTCCTCTGCCCCTCTCGTGGCCCCTTAGTACTTCCTTTAAGAGTGACTGTCAGAAATTTAAAAAATCAAAACTTGGGAGAATTTTGTTGAGGAAGGAGATTAGAAGCATGTTTTTAGTAATAAGCAATGTGGGGATCGTCCATGGCTGTCTTGATTGAGGCTATCTCTATGCTATTGTGATTAGGGGGATTTGTGTGCATTTTAATTGTTGGTAGGGATTTTATAGTTAAAAATAGATCTTTCACGTACTTTTTTAGCTTATTTGTATTGTTAACCATTTTTATTCAGGAATGGAAATAGGATAGGGCCCTGAATGCAAACTACTAAAAGACAGTTAGAATCAAATGGGTTTTTTTTAATTTTTTTAAAATTTATTTATTTTTGAGAAACAGAGTGAGACAAAGCGTGAGTGGGGGAGGGGCAGAGAGAGAAGGAGACACAGAATCTGAAGCAGGCTCCAGGCTCTGAGCAAGCGGTCAGCACAGAGCCTGATGCGGGGCTCGAACCCACGAACTGTGAGATCATAACCTGAGCCGAAGTCAGACGCTCAACCAACTAAGCCACCCAGGCGCCCCTATAATCAAATATGTTTTATGATAGAATCGTTTTAATTACTTATGGAAAGTCAGTATATATAATCATATTTACAGACCCCCATATTGTATTTAACAAATTAACCAGCTAACTGACCAGTGCTCTGATCATCATGAGTATATTAACCAGTGAGATTTTTGTGCTCATTTCTGGATGTCTCTCGTATTCAGATTCCAAGTAGGAATTTTTCATCACTAAAGAGGTTTGCAAACATCATTATAATTGTTCCTGCCCATCCCCCTTCTTTTGTTTTGTGTTCGGTTTGTTTGAAAAGAATAAATATTCTGAATGGTTACTTCTTTCCTTTTTCTGGCATCTGACGGTAAACTTAGTTATGCACAAATCATTCTGGGCATTATGAGTCACTTGCTGTTAGGCTCATTTCTGGTGAAATTGAATTTGTCCTTTTCTTTCACTGATGGGAATATCAGCTTATCGTGTTGGCTCCCTTCTCAAAGAGAGTGGGGATGCTAGTGGCGTAACTGGAGGGAATAACTTTATATCCTTTCAGAAAGTCTCAGGGTGGAATTACTGAAGGACAGAAGATTTTTCCCTAGCAGGAGAGATACGTTTCTCCCTTGATACAGAAATCTCACACTCCAGGTCCTTTGACACATCACTGCCTGTTGGAGAGCATGGAGCCAGTGTTTACGGCTGGTTCTTGGGTGTTAAACAGCCCTCCACTGCTTTTATTGTACCATTAATTGCACTTAATGCAGCTGCATTTCTAGTACGCTTGGCTAGGCTCTGAAAATTAAGTAGAGGGTACTTTGTTATAAAATTCACTGTAATGAGCTCTGGTGGGACAGGGTCTGTTAAGTTTGAAATTACCTCGGGCCATTTCTAAAGGACTTCTTAAAATATTTCACATCTATAAAAGTTTGTAACTAGATAAATAGCCATGGAGTGTGTTAGACCAGGCAGAGGGAAATCCGCATTTCTCCTCCGTGCATCTTCGGAAAAAAAAAAAAAAAGTGAACATTTTGAATATTTGAGAGCGGGGCTTGTGTTCTACATTTTCCTCTGCCTCCCCTGTTGACTAAATTCCAACTTTTCATCTGTCCTTAACGTAAGCTCAGCTTTAGCTATTTGCACTATAATTTATAGTATACAGACGTTTATCTGTATACAGACGTTGTCCTTTTTGGTTTCTGTTTTGTGTTTGAATCCAAATCATACACTGAACTAGAATAAATATAGGACCCCTCTCTGGGTGTACATAAATTGGTTCAAGAAGAGGTCACACCTCTAAGAACAAAAACACTGAAGAGACAGCTGTAACTATTAGCCAATTAGTCTAATGTTTCAACTATGAGCCAGGGCCTGAAACAGATTCCTGGTACCTGGCTAATAGATGCTTAAAATGACTTTAATTTCCCCAAGATTCCCGGGCTATGTGACTGACTGCTGTAATGCTTTGAGGCTAATAAAATTTCAGATGGACTAATTTACCGGGTAGCTTTACCAAAACATCCAAGTAATCCGTACATACTCATTAGAGACAGGTCCAGAACATACTCTCTGAGGACTGATTTGAGAAACCTCGCTGGGATCAGCCTCACTGAGCTTTAGATGCACTGGCACAAATCAGGTGGAGGATCTTCTATGGTTTTAGTGCAGCAATTTATCTGAGTTTTGTAGTTAAAGTTTGAGCATGAGGTAATTAGAGCCCTCCAAGCTTGAAATTCATGAACCTTATTCCCCCTTTAATAGACTCTACACAAGCTTGCCAAACTCACTGTTTGACTGATAGTATATACGGAGGCTTTGTTAAAAGCCTCTGGTCAAAATGTAGTTTTAGAAATTTCCAAATCGGTTTTCTTTTCTATGTAGCTCTTACATGTGTAAACAGGGAAGACGGCCGCGTGTTATTAAGGAGGGTCAGTCAGCAGTCTGTTGTGCCCTTTGGAAATACTCACTAGTCAATAATCAAATACACGCAGCCGGGCAGCACCACACCTGCTGTCCAGATGGGTCTGACAACAAACACGACACGACCAATCAGGACTGAAGAATAGAGGGGGCTGAACGCCGTGGGTCTGTTTGGTTTCTTGCACTGTTTCTCCCTCCTGGCAAAAAAATGGAAGATAACCTTTATGCTGCTACCATTGTTGCAGCAGGCAGTGCTTGAGCGCACGTGTCTCTGCATTAAGAGCCGTAATTTAATCAAGTTTCCCAGTACCTACCTTGGATACATTGGTTAAGAAGTCGAGAATAGGCGTATAGATTTTTTAAGTATATATATGGCCGCATACGCACCTGCTTCTACATGTACGTGCACATAGGTATTCAAACGCCCCACGCGAGCACATCACCTTTTCCATTTACTTTTCAACTTTTTTTTTTTTTAACATTTACTCATTTTTGAGAGAGCACAAGTGGAAGAGGGGCAGAAAGAGAGGGAGACACAGAATCTGAAGCAAGCTCCAGGCTCTGAGCTGTCAGCACAGAGCCCGATGCGGGGCTGGAACTCAGGAACCATGAGATCATGACCTGAGCCATAGTCGGATGCTTAACTGACAAAAAGAGTTATAGAGACTCCACTCAAGCGCCTCACAGGCGTGTTGACTTTCATAAAAGTTTACTATGCTAAAAATAGACATTATGGCACTAAAGTTCAGCGACAGTCTTGAGGATTTTCATGTATGCCAAAACATTCTATCTCCAGTAACTGTTTTCATCACTCCTATTTGTGAACAAAGCCACAACATGTGATTTATTTAGCCAGAGATGCAGAGGTTTTTGTTTCTGGCTTTTTGATTTTCATGTGATTTCTAGACTACACATCTTTGAGAAAGGAAAGGGAGCTAACAGTTTATTACTACCTCAACTGTGTCCAATACTGTGCGAGGCACTTCACACACATCATCTCATTTAATCCTTAACCAACATTCTGGAATGGCTAGTGTTACGTTCATCTTTTTGGTAACCATATTTCTCCGACATTTTGCTACCTGACTCAAGGTCACACACAACCTAGGAGGTAACAGATAAGTTCTATTTATATAATATCGCCTTACTGACTCTCTTTAATCTTCTTCATCAAAAGCATTTTACCAGCACCCATTTCTTTCTCAATATATGAAATTTATTGTCAAAATGGTTTCCATACAACACCCAGTGCTCATCCCAAAAGGTGCCCTCCTCAATACCCATCACCCACCCTCCCCTCCCTCCCACCCCCCATCAACCCTCAGTTTGTTCTCAGTTTTTAAGAGCCTCTTATGCTTTGGCTCTCTCCCACTCTAACCTCTTTTTTTTTTCCTTCCCCTCCCCCATGGGTTTCTGTTAAGTTGCTCAGGATCCACATAAGAGTGAAAACATATGGTATCTCTCTCTCTCTGTATGGCTTATTTCACTTAGCATCACACTCTCCAGTTCCATCCACGTTGCTACAAAGGGCCATATTTCGTTCTTTCTCATTGCCCTGTAGTACTCCATTGAACCAGCACCCATTTTTATTTTGCTGCAGAGAGATTTTTAAAAACCCAGATTGCATTAAGATTTATTTACTCCTTACTGTTGACTATGCTAGAAAATGGTCACAAACACTGATATTGAGCCCTTTCCACAACTCTTTGGACAAGGAATTGTTACCTCATTCTACAGATGGGGAAACCAAGGCCCGGATGTCGCGTGTTTTACCCTTGTTCGCCATGTGGTAAATGATATAGCTGAGACTAAAAGCAAGGCCTTTGTCCCAAACATTTATGCTCTTTCTACTAAACCATAACTGTCTGTCCATCTTTTTAAGTACTTGTAAATACTCAGATGAATAAAGACATGAAGACCCTTTGATGAGTATTACAGAGGCCAGAGCTAGACCCATGGTGAGATGCTACCTATGGAAGAGGTTCCTTCTAAAAGAGTAACGTCAGTAAATGAGGTAAATACACTTCTGAAGACAATACATGGAGCTTACTCTCTCAACCGTGGGTTCATTTATGAAGACAGAAGAGGAAATGGTAGCAATGACACAAATCAAAGTGAAGTGGGCCCAGAAAATAAGCGACCGCATCATCCTTGTCACATTCTGGAAGCCCCAAAGTGCTGTGTTCAAAGGGAACAAGAGAGAGAAGCTAAGAGGAGTGAGTTCAAAGAGCCAAATGGATGTTTTCTATTTTCTGTTGAGTGCTGAGGGTGACGTTTGTTTCAACAATATTTTTGAAATTCCAGGAGACATGGTCTTTCTCCCTTGCCATCTAGTTGTTTTCTGTAAGACATAATTCTTGAGAAACAAGGCTTTGTTCTCTCCTACACAGAGCACTTCTTGGTTTCTTTCTTTACTGGCTTAATCAAAACTCACTCAATAATGCGGAAGGAATACGAGGTCCTTCTTGGCCCTTTCAATTGTTTTTCCAACAAATAAAAGACACTTTTGTTTTCTCTGATTACTTAATATTCTTCTAGGTCACACCTAAGTATATTAATAATCTGTTGCAATAGTTGCCTATGGGTATTTGACAGATCTTGGCTGCAAGGAAGAATTATTTACTGCTCTTGTGATCGAAGAGTTATAGAGACTCCAAAAACAGCTCCAGGTAACTTCTCCATTTACAACATTTTAAAGGCACCTGCCATCGTGAGAGATACAAGGAAAGAGAGACTGATGACCAAGTGGACCAAGAAAGAGCATCCTCTTTGATGAGTGAAATGAAGGACAGTGTTGGTAGTGTGAGGTGAGGGGAAGGCCTTAAAGTTGCCCTTTCTATAGCACATTGGCATCTCTGTAAGCCCATAGAGAGAGTTTCATGTTTTCATGAAATTAGGAAGGAAAGTCACTCTAGCGGTGGAGACCTGGATCTTAGGAGACAATGCTTGATTTCCCAACTTACATGGTGGAGAGAAGGAAGAATAAGACTGGTCTGAAACAATGAGCCTGAAAAGCAGCAGAATGGAGACTCCAGACCATACAGGGAAAAAGGATGGTTTCAGGGGGACAATGATGCCTTGGTTTAGATGTATTTAGATGTATTTCCCTATAGAGATATACTTATGAATGCAAATCGTAGGTGACTATGTTGTTTGACCATCATCTAGAAGCACTCGATCTGAAGCTGATATCCTGTTGGCTGGATGAGGCACCTCTTCACCGAGCATCATTTTTGTAGATTCCGGTTATAGAAAAATGATTTTTTTAAGTTATGTGTTACCTATTTCTCGGCCTAACCTAAACTCTGGACAGTTCTATAGCTTCTCTGAGGTTGTCCATCTTCTATATCTTGGGCCTGTAGCTTGTTGCTTCTTCTCAGGATGTAAACTTTCTCAGATCACTTATTTAAAAAGTTTTTGGGGTGGCTGGGTGGCTCAGTTGGTTAAGTGTCTGACTTTGGCTCATGTCATGATCTCACGTTTCGTGAGTTCGAGCCCTGTGGGGAGCCCTCTGCTATCTGAGCAGAGCCCATTTTGGATTCTCTGTCTCCCTCTCTCTCTGCCCCACTCACATGCTTGCGCGCATGCGCTCTCTCTCTCTCTCTCTCTCTCTCTCTCTCTCTCTCTCTCTCTCTCTCTCGTAAATAAACATTTATAAAAAAGGTTTTCATCCCGGGTGTTCTCTCACTTGTATTCTTTGCCCGTCCTTTTGCCCTTACTCTCCTTGCCTTCACTTACAGATTTCTAAAAAACGAATTTAAAGTGTGTAACTCATGGTTGTCACCTCTCATTTACTGCTCAGTGGATGGCAGCGCCTCCACCCAAGGTCATCATTGCATTTGATGTAGCTGAAGAGTCATTCCTTTAAATGTTCTGGCTCTTCTTCTTTGTAGGTAGGACACTGTCACCTCTTTATCCACCTTCTACCCCTCTGATGGTTCATTCTCAGGCTCTTTGCTGACTCCCCTTCCTCTCTATGAATGCAGTTGTTCCCCAGGCCGGCCCCCAGCTCTGCCTTATTCTGCCCTTCTGTGGCTTCTCCGCCTACTGTACCCCGATGACCTGCATTCTTGTCCTCACCTCTGCCATTCCTCTCCATGAGGCCTCTTCTCTCACTGGGCCTGTCCTCAAGCCACCCAGTTCAACGCCCCATCTTCTTAGCACCTTCTCTTCTAAATGTCTCGTTGAATGATTGAACCATCTACACTGTTTGCCACCCAAACACCTGGCCTTCATTCACGCTGACTCTTCTTTTTCCCTTAATAGTCAATTGCAAACTCTCCCAAACTCACCTTCTGAATGTCTTTAGGACCGAACTCCTCACTGCAATCTTTCTGACTTCCTTCCCGGGATTAAATTACCATCCTTTCTTGCCTAGACTTTGCAGTAGCTACATTTTCATCTTGCCTGCAAACCCATTTCTACCCTGTGCAGCACCACCGTGTGGCCAGCCTACTCGCATGTGCTTGTGTCCCTCTTCTCCTCGGACTCTCAGGAGGCGTCCCAGTTACTGTGTGTAAATTATGAACTCCTTTGCGGTGTTGGTAAGGCCGTGTGTGGCTCGGCCTATAAACGTGACATTTGTTTCCCTGCAGGGGAACTCACGTGTCTTGCTCAATTTGTGCCATCGTGTGTGTCCTTCTCTCTGCCTCAGCCATGCCTGCCACCCACACCAGTCCCTGGCTTGTATTCCTGGGAAATTTCTACTCATTTCTATCTGAAGCATCCTCTTCTCTCTTAAATCCTTGAATTTCACTGGAGTCAGATGCTCCCTTTCCTGAGATCTTCCAAGAGAACGATCGTTTTATGACAGTTCATATTTTTGTCTCCTCAGAATCTAGGTTCCTTGACAGCACTGATGCCTTGCCATTTCCTGAACCTGACAAGTGTCTCCCATCTCAGGGACTTTATACTTTGTCCCCCCTTCACCTGGACATCATATCATTCCTTTATTTTATCTGTATCTCTACTCTGGTATATTGTTAGAGAGGTCTTTCCTGATTTTTCTGTCTTGCCCAGAAATCCCTACCACCTTCCACCTTTTCCCCTTCTTCCCTTTATTTTTTTCTTCATGCTAATTACATAATTAGATGAGTATGTATTGTCATTATCTCACCCCCCCCCAAGAGTCAGCTCCATGTAGTCAAGTGTGTCTGATTTGCTCACTCTTCTATGCCTTGTCACTAGAGTGCCTGGCACTTAGTAGGCTCTCAGTTAATATTTAGACGAGGGTTTGAATTGTATCCTTTCCAACCGGCATAATAGTTGGCACAGAGTCAATGCTCAGTAAAGGTTTATTAAAAGAATAAACATGGAGTATGCATTTGACCGTGGTTAAATAAATTGCCATGTCTGAACCCACTAAACTGAAGAGCCCAGTAGCTTCCTGGAATAAAAGAATCAAGACAGCTGGAAGACAAATAAAAATGACTGGCTAGTGGCAAAGTCCATTCTCATCAGAATGCTGGTTCAGTTATTCAGTTCAGATTTTTGGCAAGTGATGCAGATTCTTTTTCAGAAAATGTTGATTGATTGCACAGTTGTACCCACTTCATTTGCAAACCTTCATTATCTCTTTTTCCTTTCCTCCCTCCGTCTGCATTTAGAAGGGGAGGAGCTGTGTATAATTCTACAAAGCAATTTTTGTGAATAAACCAACTTACTGGCTGCGGCTTTCAGTCTCGCGGTTCCACACAGAATACAAGTGTCTGCTTGAGTTCTGTGTTCTCTCTTGCCTGGGTCTCTTGCATTCATTCATTTAAGTATTCATTTGATTACTTACTCATTCATTCAAGGAATCATTTGTTCAGTCGCCTTTAGTGCCAGCCTGGTACAGGATATATGTGGACGCTTGGCTGTTGTCTAAAGAAGAGTTCTTGACCTGAGGTCGGTAGATGTGTTGCTGGGGCTCTCTGGGATTTTTGTAATGGTATACACACAATTTTGTGTTTGAGTATCGCCTCAGGAAGAGGGTTTGTTGAAATGGCTCTGTTACTCAAGAAAGCAGCACGTTAAGCACCTCTGATAGAGGCTTGAGCTGAGCCTTAAATCTAAATACTAGGTTCTCACATTAGAGGTTTTCTCCTTGTTAAGTTTCATGGTGGTGAGAAGGGTGAAAGCATATGCTTGTGTGTGTTCTTCAGTCTAGGTCTGACAGTCTTGTCAGCCTGTTTACTATCTGTACGCTCCAAATAGGGCCCACATTTCTTAGTTTCTAACTCTGCCTAAATCATAGACGCTCTAGGTTCCTAAGAGGCAGATGGCAATGATGATGCAGACCTTGATCTGCTAACATAAGCAAGACCTAGCGCCTGCTCATTTACCATTGATAATTGTGTGGGCTTTTGTTTATATGAAATCAGAAGGAAGATGGTGGGGTTGTAAGAGCTGATTTGGGTTTCCAGTGGTGGTGGCTGTGTACATTTACCTAATCAAGTTATGTCTGAGGCATTCAGCATCTTAAAATGAATGCCAATTACCGCTGGAATAGGCCATGAGTGAATCCTTCAAAGGAAAATTCACTGGGCAGTTGCTGACACTCAGTGAATTTCTGGCTCTTTGCCCAAGTATGTGTGAAATGTTTGCACTGGTTTGAGGCCCTGATTGCAGTTGGCTCACAGGGTTTGTGGTGACACTGTAGATTTGATATCATGCCACAGGGAAGGCAGACACCGGGGACAACATACAGAGGAACAAAATATTCCTAATATTAAAAAAATAATAATAAGTCCTAAGTATTTCTAATATTTAGGCAAAATGTAGTCCCGATATCCTGTTAAAATTGGAATAAAGATAGAGATTTAGAACAGCCATCTTTGGCCTACCCTCTGCTTTTCATACCAAGGAGGAGAAAGGTGATATGTCCTGAACGCCTCCCTTGGGCTCAGCACTGGGCTCTAGAAAGTTCATTTCTTCACAGTTACTTGCTGTTCACGCTCTGTGTTCCAGGCCCTATTCTGTCAGGGTTTCAGCAGTACACAAAACAGTTTCTCTAGCTATGAAGGTAAAAGACCAGTGGAGGAAGAGACAATAGGTGAAGAAGTTCCAGAAGGAAAATTAAGGCAGGGCAGGGGTTTGCCACATGGCTCGCATATGAAACAGTGACCCTTCTGACAGAACGGGAAGTTGGGGTCCACAGGGCCTACGTTGTTCAAAACCACCCAGCTAATTAGGGATAAATGAAGGATTCAAAACGGGGCCAGCCTGACTTCAGAACCCAAAACCTTTCCCCTGTTCATAACCG
Source organism: Acinonyx jubatus (assembly GCF_027475565.1). NCBI lineage: Eukaryota > Metazoa > Chordata > Mammalia > Carnivora > Felidae > Acinonyx > Acinonyx jubatus. Next base: position 81,287,879 of record NC_069386.1, read on the forward strand.
TCTGCCATTGAACTCTTCCTGCAAGCAGAGGGCAGGCAGCATTTGGGGAAGGAATCAGGCATCCTACAATAAGGACCTGAATCACTGTCATCCCTTTCAGAACTCCCCAGGTGATGTGACAGCCCATTTGGTGACTGAGTCATCTCACACAATGATGTTCTGGGTCCTGTGAGGTGGGTGTTTGCTTCAGGGGCTTTGCCATAAGCTGTGTGTTTACTATTTCGGGAGCAGTGTGAAGTCAGGGATTTCACACCAAGCTCAGTGGACCTTCGTCTTCGTTGGTGTAATCATGTGACTATGAAGCAATAGTATTGAGCCTCAAGAAAGTGCTGTGGTATTGGGGGGTGAGTACCCAGCCTCGCAAGTGACTGTAGGAGTGTGACAGTCCAGTGGTGTTGCCGCTTAGGGGAAAGCAGGTTGGAGTGGGCAAGAAGATGAGCCTACCGCCTTGCTATTCATAACTACGTTAACATGCATTTGTCCTTCACATATGACCAGTAGATCCCAGAATCTTTTTTTTTTTCAGTATATGATGCCAAAATGAGCACTCGGGGTCTTGACTGCTGTATTTCACTGTCCTTGTGACCTCATCTTCCATACCCCAGTTCCTCTATACCCCTTTTCTGAGGCCTCTCCTGCCCCCATTTTCCCTGCACGCATCCCGAGTTGAGTTGGTAGTTGCACATGTATTATATGTTATTCATTTGTTGGTGTGTCTTTCTGCTTACTAGACCCTGATCGCCTGGAGGGTCAGGATGGTGGTACCTTTTCATTTGAATATTCTCTAACCGTGCCCAGCCCAGAACAGAGCCTCAATGCATATTTTCCATGGATGCTTTTAGCTTTCTTCAGCTGACATAAAAAGAAAGCATCTATAAATGAAAATAGGAGCCTGGCCTAGATCTCCAGCACCTAGGTCAGCGAGGTTAATATCTTTCATATTGCTAAGGGTTCACTGAGTTCTGGATGAATAAATGTAATACTGTAGCCTGAGACGGTTAGGCTTTGGAAATTGATCAGAATGACTTTCAAGCAGGTGCTATTATCAGCAGAACATTGTGTCATTTGGGCCAACACCCCAGTGCCTCATGGAGCTATTTATGTTGACCATACTTTGGGAAGAAAGAAAGTCCCTAAATGCACTGCCAAGCTTTGTGGCACAAAGGGGGGGGGGGCGTGTAGGGGAGGAAATACAAATATGATTGAATACATGAATGGATGCGTAAGGAAGAGAAGAGGGAGAGGGCCAGTGACATTGCCTTCTTCCTCCCACAGAAACACAAGCTGCTTCCTTCCAATCCAGCGTTTCTTCACTCCCTGTCATATCAGTGGCCTGGGAAAGCCTGAAGGATGAATGGAGCATTAGACTAGAAGTAATAAGGTTGTGCCTGACTTACCTCAGAATTTGTAGCAGATGTTACAAATGTCATAACATGAAATTTTGGGATCAGGCTTGGGAAAAAAATCAAGATAACAGATGTGGACCTCTTCCTTTTACCATCAAGTGCTGACCTACATCATAGTGATTCATGGCTAATCTCTACCCCTTCCTGTTGGGTTAGGATCATGTCCCTAACAGTCTTTGAGCCCCTGAGGTCAGAAGGGGTGACAACAATATGGTAGCACTCAACTGAAAAGATTTTAAGAGCATTTTCAAAATGAAAGTATAAGCCTTGCATTTTCTCTCCAGACCCTACTGAGGGAGCAAACCAAATCCAGCCCCCATTAAAAATTGAAAATTCTGAAAATATTTTCAGCTTGTTAGTGAGGGAGATCATTTCTATCAATTAAAAGATAAGCAGTAAATTTTGCAGAGTGACTCTGGCATTGAAATCTCAAATTTGATGTGATCTCTTTTTCCCTTTAAGTGCTGTGATCAGAGAGTACTTGGTGTCCTTTTTGTAAACTATGCACTTAATTCATGAGAACACACAGTATTTCTTCCTGACAAAGAGTGGGCGATTTGTAGAGGAAAGTGGTCATTGGAAGCAGGGGAATTTGAATAAGAACAAAAACAATAATAACAACAAAAGAAGAAACTCAAAACTATAGCCTGCCCATCGTAGTCAGGAAGCAGGCATCTGTTCAGGCTCTGAGCCCCAGCCAGTGTCTGTATGGCCCACTTGGCCTCTATTACACAGCATGGCCTCACGCAGTGGATTGCATCTTATATCATCTTTGTATGCCTAGTACCTAGAAGAGCAGCTGCCGTGTGTTAAGGGTCAGTATGTGTTTGTTGCTGTAGCCTGAAGCCAGAAATCGTTTCTCTCTTCTGGCTGGGTTCATGTTAGGTAACAATCAAGACTCCCACCACTCAAAGATTCTACATCCTTCATTCTGAAGTCACCTTATAACTGCCACACTCCTTAAGCTTCCCCGGGTGGAGAGGGAGTGCAAGCCACCATATTCCATATCTCTGCTGGGATTGAAAGACTGGAATCAGTCATGATCAATAACCTTCCTACCTTTATTTATTTTGTAAAGAAAAGAGGAAATGCTCATACCCTTTGCTGTGCAAAGAGGATGAAATTAGCTTTAAACTTTACACCCCAAAGCAGCCCATGTAGCAAGTTGTTGAAGCCAAGAAACATTCTGTAAAGTCTTGGATGTCTTTTAAGTTACTGTAGGACTTTGGTCCTTTAAAAGTGCCCTCTTTATATATATATATATATATATATATATATATATATATATATATATATATATATATATATATATATATAGTTATTTTGACACAATGAAGAAAGTAAAATGGCAATAATCAAGTAACACCATCTTCCTTTTTTTGCAAAGTCCTGTTAGATTTCTAACAAGCATTTTCTCACCTGTTGTCCGGTCTGATGCTCTGCTCTTCTCTGCCTGTGTCTTCTGGAATCACTTAAAGATTCCCCGCATGTACCCCACACAGACTGTGGATCACGCCTGCATCTTCCCGAGGTTTCTTTCCAAGAGATGCTGATGTTAGAGCTTCATCATTCTCTCAGGTGCTGTCACTCTAAGCAGCAGCTTAACCCTTTGCCTTAAGAATTTCATTGTCAACGGGAAGTTTCAGTTCTCTCATGAAGAATGTTAATCACCCTTTATCGCAGCCCTTATGAGGGACATATAATAGTTCCAGTAGTAACTACCAGATTGTCAGACAAAGGCTATGTTTCCTTTTCCCCAGCTACAGATGGAGAAGTGCCTTATTTGGTAGCTAGAAACTCTCATTTCCTTCCAGGAAAAGGAAGGCAGAGGGGACAAAGTCTTCGAAAGGAAACAATGGCGTGAAAGAAGTCCCTGTAACTTGTTGCTGACCAAATGCGCGGAAGCATTGTCCAGACTTATTACAGCAGTGCTTGGGTGCTATTTCCCTCTTAGATGACTTTACCATTTTGATGTCAAAAATCATAAGGAAAAGTCTTTCAAAATCATATGGCCACGATTGAGTTCTTCAGAAGATAAGAAATGCATGAGGTACAAACCCTAAGCTAACCAGATTTATTGAAGTTTGCATGTTTTCCCCTTAGTTCTTACTAGTTAAAGCCATATAGGTATCCCTCCCCCCCTCCTTTTTTTGAGAAAAGCAGACATGGTTTCTTTTTCCCAAATTAAACAATGTATTTATATTTATTAATACTTTCACAGTCATATCATCTCTAATGCTTTTGACTAATGCATTCAATCCATACTCAAATTGTGGGAGAAGTTTAAACATGTGTTGCATCAAAGAATTTTTAAATTGGCATAAGACCTTTTAGAGTTTCAATTATTTTAGTGGATTAAATACCTCTCTTTTGTCTCAATTTGTAATGTAATGTGTTCATAGGGTTCTGGGATATGAACTATAAAGATGTATTTTGTGATGTTTAAAAATTACTAGGGCGCCTGGGTGGCTCAGTTGGTTAAGTGTCCGACTCTTGATTTTGGTCATCTGTATTTTAAAAAGAAAAAAAAAAACCAACGACTAATATTGGTGAAAGTATATTGAAAAAGCTTCGTTATTATTGCTTTTCAGATATTAACATGATGAATTGTGTGGAAACACCATATATTGTGCTGGGGACAAGAGAGTTTCAGTGACAGTGCTGCTGTATTTGTTAAGTTGGTATTGAGCTCTACTTTTTCCAGTGTCCCTTCTCCTTCCCAACCTGAAATTCCCTTGGTTTCTAAGCCATGCACAACCAGTGAAGGGTTTACGGTTGAAAGGATGCAAATTGTGATATGGGCAGTAGGCAAAGCTGTGAGGACCAGTTTCAGATTGAAGATTAGGTCCCATATTAAGTAAAGACGTAGAAATTGTTATTTTGATAGGGAAACACAGGCACACACACTCTCCTTGTAAACTTCTTAGGCTCCTGGGAAAACCCTTCCTGGTTTCCCTTGGCCTACAGTGAGGGGAGGCTAATTGAGATTCTTCAAGGGAAATCCCTTTTCTTTTCTTCGGTAGCCATGGAAAGACTCATTAAGCATTCTATACTTCATTCTTTCCCAGACCCTGACTTTGCTCAGCCCAAGTGCTAAAGCCCAGGGAGTGATGTCCGAGATTCCATTAAGCATGCCCTTTCGTCCTCCCTACCCCCCATGCTTAGTGTGGGAACAGAGCCTTGCCCCTCGAAGGATGGGTTCAGAGGGCAGCCATAAAGTTTGCCTTTTTACTAGGTGGGTGATTCTGTTCTTGAAATACTACCTGCATTTATCCATTTTGCCATTCTGCTCCCCATGGAGGGGGGCTGGATGTGAAAATGCCTCTGCCGTGGTCTTTCCTACTTGCCAATGACCACTTCTTCCTAATAAAACCATCCTTTGGAAACCCTGACTCACAATATCATCTTCCTCTTCACATATCTTTTTTCAAATGATCTCTTAAGTAACAAGCCCCCTTCTCTCTCCTGCCTGTGGTTTACCTTCCCATTGTGAACTGTGCTGGTGAGACAGCACCACCCTGGGTGCTGGGAGCTGGGGCAGCTCCACCCTTTCTGGAAATGGGGGTTGGGGAGAGTTAGGAAGGAAAAGGGCAGTGCAGGACACAAGGCAAGTAGGGCCCTAGACTTTTCCTCTTTCATTATGTGTGTCCACTGAGCTGTCCTGTTTCTGTTTTGTAATGGGTTCTTCTGTGGCAAGCTGACCTTTTGGCTGAATAGGTCAAACTCCCACTGAGCGCTAATCCTCAGCCTTCCTGGCGATTGTGTATCCCCGAAGGTGACAAGTGCTGGGTAGGAATATGACTGGGGGTGTGTGGTCTATTTCCCAAAAGGGGGATCATCTTTTACTGCACCGAATTAATTCTCAAAGACCACCTCACGAGCTAGGCAGAGTCTATACTGGAATATTTTTGCTGACATTGTTGAGGGACAGAACTAATTTTTCAGGTACATGTTTCAGATTGTGGTTTCCTTCTGTGTCTTCCATTTTTTAATGAGAAAAAAGTCAAATTCACAGTTCTCATGATTCATCGTATCTTTTTAGATTCCTGAAACAATCAGAATTTCTCTGGTTGATATTTAAAAATCCCTCGCTCTATATATTTCTTGCATTTAAAGTCTCTTAAAACTCTAGGTGCTTTATTTTTAACCCTGGCAAAACATGAGTGTTGCGGTGTTTGTTGATAATTAGGTGCTGGGCCTAGGTTTGTTTTGAATTGCTTACAATTTTCTTTTGGACTGTTTATAAGGATTTATGACACCAGCTACCTTACAGTAGTTAGCGATTTTCAACAGCAAGTTGATACTCAGTAAATGCTGAATCAGATTTGAAGTTGAATTACTGTATTGCTGTTTTTTTTTCTTTCTTTCAACTGTTTGTATAAGCTGTTCAATTAACACAATTCTCACACTTCACTGTCAGTGAGTCAGGGACACATTAATCACAGATAAGGGTTCCATGTTCCATTTGTTTAGCAATGTGTTGTTTTGTGTTTTTGTTCGGTTAATTTAATTAGTGCTCTTTAAATTTCAAAAGATAATGTCTTTTATCTGAGGAGACAAATAAGTGAGATATGTCTGTAAATGAGATGAAACAGTGACCCATTCATCAATAAGTGTACGTTGCGTCTAGACAACCACATGGTTTTAGAAACTGTTAACTTCCAAACATCAAAAATCTGAGAGAGCCTCATACATAAGCTGTGTATTACTTTGCTGAAAATGATGGACTCACGGAGGAAACACCTCTTTAGTTTTTCTTAGGCATTAATGATACTCTGTTAGCGGAATGAGATGAACGTAGAGGAACAGAATAACTGCATCTGCATTGTTCCTGAGTTACCAGATTATTGTCTCCATTCTCCAAATGCGATAGGCTACAAAATACAAAACAAGAAGCGCATATTTAACATCTATTCGTTACCAGTAATGCTGGAGTCAGAGCTGGGCTTCAACCGGGGGCATAATGGGCTCCTGTTTAACATATTTATGTTGGTTGTAAAATTAGGAACTGTCATTACAGCCCCACATCACCTGCATAAGTGCAAAACATATAAATCAAGAGAAGTTCCAGTGCCATAAAAATGCCATGGGATAGAATAGCATGAAACCACTTACAAGATACTTGTGTGTGATGCTAGCATGTACTGGGACGCACCCTTTCGTTTCTAGAGGATCTGAGGAACAAAGAAGAATAACTATGCAGGTAGGGCTCACGGATGGAAGACCTGATGAAGACATGTGGGATCCCCAGACTGACTAATAATTTTTTTTAATAAAATTCCGTACTATTTATGCATTGGCAGCATTTACTGAGAGTAGAGCCTGAGCCCTATGTGAAGAAAAGGCAGGAAAAGAAAGGCCATCAATGGCCAGGCTTGAATAACCCCTGCAGCACTACACTAAAGTCAATGTTCCTATCATTCCAGGAGGCAGTTGGCCTGCCATCTGTTGTTACTGGAGCATGCCTCTTGGGCCTCCTAGTAAATAAACCTCTCCTTATATTTTCTGTGAAGCTTTAGGGTCCTCTGTAGGTTGGTGGCTGTTGCTCTCCTGGCCTTCTTCTGAATCCAGCTTTTTGGAGAACAATCTATGTTCTCTCAAACCAGCCCATTTCTTCTCTGAAGTGCAGTGGTTTATTTTGAACTTGATAATTGGGAGTCCTGAGATGCCCATAAATTATGAACTGTTATTAATAAGGAGCTTTCTGGATCCTAAT